>NC_043710.1:92052043-92056401 GCF_006229205.1 Suricata suricatta
GCGGCTCGGGACGGGCGCGCGGGGCCGGCCCCCTCCCGGGCCCCCCTGCCCCCCCCCCGCACCCCCCTGCCGCATCCCGGCCGCTTCCGGAGAGCAGGGGAGGCTCTTACCGCGCGCCGGCCGGCCCTCTCCTGGCCGAGCTCGCGCTCCCGTGATAGGGGGATGGTTCGCAGCACACATGTTCCTTTGTTTGGCCCGGCCACGTGCTCTGTTTGCACAGCAGCATGTGGTACCACTGGAGGAAATCGAACCAACACTGCAAGTTCAAGGAACTGCCAAGCTCTGCTGGGAAGCGGCTGGGCCGGGGCCGGGTGGAGGGATGGAGCGGGAGGCAGGCCTGGCGCCCTCCAGGAGCGGCCCAGGGCGAGCGCGGCGGGGGCAGGGCTCCTCTGGGTGGAGGGGACCGCGGGTCTCTGCAGAGCACACGCGCGGCGGGCGGCGGGAGGGTTTTTTTTCAGTCGCCAGCCAGCCCTGCCTGGGCTGGGACGTGGACTTTGATTAGGATGATCATCTCTTGTATTTGAAAGAGCTTCGTAGCTGATAAAGGCTTCTCACCACCTCCATCTCACTTAATCCTTAACAAAAACATAGGATGCTGAACTGCCTCTCCTTCTTGGGCGGGGGGGGGGGGGGGGGGGGGGGGGGGGGGGGGGGCGGAACCCTTGAACTCTTGACCGAGTAGTCTGACCTTCCAGGCAGCCAGTGAGTCAGCTCCAGCTATGATAGCAAAATGCAGGAGACAGTGATCATTTGTCTCCCTCCCTCTCTCTCTCCCTCCCCCCACCTCATGACAGAACAATATACATTTGTGGTTAAAAAACTTTTAAGCAATCCAGAAATGTATAAAACCAAATGGACAATATAAAAAGGGAAAGTTTTCCAAATCCAATTTCCTAAATATAGTCATGGTTAAGATTTGCAGTCATTTTCTTATTTTTCCATGCATGCCTGAACATAGTTTTGCAGTTTATAAATGCTTGCGTCTTTTTTTTAAAGAAAAAAAGGAGAGGGAATCTGAGGCGCATGCCATTCAGTTAAATCAGTTCCATTTAGCAATGTATCAAAAAAAGTCTTTCCCAAACAATACATTAATCTAGACCATTGTTCTTTTTAACAGATGCATAGTATTTCTTTGTATGAATGTATCATTATTTAACTGCATCATCAGATGGTGTTCCATTTTTGTTTATCTTAAGAAAGCGAAACTAAGAATATATGATGTGAATGAATATTTTTATTTGTTTATATATGGATATATATGAATATACCTCATGTATGAGCATATATCCATATATAAATATATGTTGTATATTGTCAAAGTATTACTTTAGGATGAGTTCCTAAAATTTCTACTTCAAAACAGTGTTGGGTCAAAGGTAAGGCACATTTTAAATTTAAATACACATGGCCAAATTATTTGATAAAAACGTTACACTAATTACAATGCATGTAAGAAAGTTTAGCCTTGTGAATGACATTACTCTGTGAAGCCAACTGCCTTCCACTCGTACCTGACCTGAGCATTTGTAATTTTTTTTAATTCCTACTAATTCAACAGAATAAAAATCTAATGTTTTAAAAAGTGAACTTTCTTATATATATATATATATATATATATATATATATATTTCTTATATTTACTGCTTGATTGCTGTTTTTCTTCTATGAGTTGTGTCTTTAGCCCATTTTCCTATTGGTTTACTTATCTTTCCTTACTGATTTGAAGAAATGCCTTTGAATGCTTTGCAAAGATTTTTCCCAGTTCATTTTCTACCTTTCCATTCTGTAATACAGAAATGTTAAATGCTTAATGTAGTCAAATTGGCCCACATTTATCTTTATGGCTTATAGGTTTCATGCCTTGCTTAGAAAAACTTTTTCAAACCTCCAGAAAATTAAAACACTCTCCTGTATTTTCTTTTAATATTTTTATGATTGTTTATTTTATTTAGCAAATTTCTATTGAGCAAATCACCTATACCAGACACTCTTTTAAAAGCAAGATATGTGAGGCGCCTGGGTGGCTAAGTCGATTAAGCATCCGTCTCTTGGTTTTGGCTAAGATCATGATCTCGTGGTTTGTGAATTCAAGCTCCATATTGGGCTCTGCGCTGAGAATGCAGAGCCTGCTTGGTATTCGGTCTCTCTCTCCCTCTCTCTTACCCTCCCCCGCTCACTCTCTCTGTCTCTCTCTAAATTAACTAATGAATAAAAAAATTTTCTAAATAGAAGCTGGACATGTACACATAGTTCCTAAATTCATGGAATTATATTCTAGAGTGGGAGACTAAGCTCTGAAAGATGAGCGATAGCCACTCATTGAGGTGAAGATCATTCCAGGCAGAAGGAAAGGCCCTGAGAAGGAAAATAACTTGGACTTTTTAGGAACTTAAAGAAGGCCAATGTGACTTTAGTACTGTGTGCAATGTAGTGAGTCAGAAGATAAAGAGCTTTATAAACCAAGATGAAGGTGAAATTAATGGGTGCCTTGCAGACCCAAGTAAGGAATCAATTTTATTCTAAATGCAGTGGGACACCACTGAATAGTTTAAAGGAAAAAAGTATCTGACTTATGTTTGAAGTTTTTTAAAAGAATGTTCAGGGTTTCTTGAGAATGGTGTAAAGAGGGTAAGAGATAAAGCAGGGATCCAGGAAGGATGCTGGGGGGAAGGATGGTGGCTTATTGGATAGTGATCAGGGTAGATACGGAGCTGGGAAGATTCAAGAACCATCTGAGAGGACATTGACATGATGTGTTGATGGAGCAGATGTGGGTGGTAAGGGAGAAGTAAGAGTTAGCTTGACTTCTAAGTTCTAATTTGAGTGACTAGGTAAGTGGTGGTACCATTTCTTGAGAAGTATAGATAGGAGAAAGATTAACTACATTAACAACAATCATTTTCTTTTTTTTTAAATTTTTTAAAATGTTTATATACTTTTGAGAGAGACAGAATGTGAGCAGGTGAGGGGCAGAGAGAGAAGGGGACACAGAATCCGAAGCAGGCTCCAGGCTCGGAGGTGTCAGCACAGAGCCTGAGCAGGCCTTGAACTCGTGAACTGTGAGATCATGACCTGAGCTGAAGTTGGAAGCATAACCAACTGAGCCACTCAGGCACCCCCCCCCCTCCAACAATCACTTTCAACATGTTGAGTTTGAGATTATCATGAGATATTCAAGTGGATTTATCAAATAAGTACAAGGTGGTCAGTGGTGCAAAATTGAGGCTGGGGAGAGAAGACTAGGTAGGAGATAAAAATCTGGAGACTGCTGGCGGTTATGCACCTGAGTTCAGGAAAAGAGTATACAGATAAGAGCAGGGCTATGAGCCCTGAACAACTTCCGTGTTTGGAGTTGAACTAAGAGGAAGCTATCAGTGTAGACCGAAGGGCAGTCAAGGAGGTAAAACAGAAAACCAGGAGAGGTTGAGATCTCAGAGAAATAGCAAAAAGCCTCAAATGCTAAGGAGAAGGACCATAATATATGAAGACCAAAAAGAATCCATTACAGTTGACAACAAAGAGTTTTACTGATGATATTGGCAGGAACAGTTTTAGTAGAATAAGAAGGTGTTTAGTAGAATAAGAAGTTGTTATCTGAGAATCATGGCAACCTCCCTGAGAAAAAACTGAGAATTTAACAGAAGACTTCTGTCGAAATAATGGCTTCATCAGGTGTTTCTCAAACTTTGCTCTGCATTAGTCTCATCTAGTTAAACGGACAGCTGCCCGAGTCCCAACCCCAGTGCCTGACCCAGCGATCCCAGGGTCACTATTTTAATTACGTTCGTCAGGTGATTCTGATACATAGAAAAGTTTGAGAATCACTGCCTTAACCCAAGGCTTCTCAAAATGGAATTTCAGATTCTACGTCTGATGGAAAGAGGAAAGATTTAAGGACAGAAGGCTGTTCAGTATCTTTCAGATCATATTCCATAAGTAAGCTGCCTACTTACTCTTTTATGAGAACAAAAATGTACAGAAAAATACATCACTTGGCCTTATACTGAGGTGCTTTACCTGAAAATAGATGCCCTTCTCCATGACCATCTCCCCTTCCCCTTCCCCCCTCCCTCTTCAGCCTTCAGTTTGTTCTCAGCATTCAAAAGTCTCTCATGATTTGCCTCTCTCCCTCTCCCCAACTCTCCCCCCCTTTCCTATTCCCATGATCTCCTATTAGGTTTCTCCTGTTAGACCTATGAGTGCAAACATATGGTATCTGTCCTTCTCTGCCTGACTTATTTCGCTTAGCATGACACCCTCGAGGTCCATCCATTTTGCTACAGATGGCCAGATTTCATTCTTTCTCATTGCCATGTAGTACTACATTGTGTGTGTGTGTGTGTGTGTGTGTGTGTGTG
>NC_043710.1:92056501-92120781 GCF_006229205.1 Suricata suricatta
ATCAGCACTTCTGTATCCCTTGGGTAAATCCCTAGCAGTGCTATTGCTGGGTCATAAGGGAGTTCTATGGATAGTTTTTTGAGGAACCTCCACACTGTTTTCCAGAGCAGCTGTATCAGTTTACATTCCCACCAACAGTGTAGGATTTATTTTTGAGAGGAGTAAGAGAGGCAGTGAGATGGGGAGAGAGAGAAAATCCCAAACAGGGCTCCCACTGCCAGTGTGGAACCTGATGTGGGGCTCGAACCCACAAAACATGAGATCATGACCTGAGTCCAAATCAAGAGTCGGTCGCTTAACCTACTAAACCACCCAGGTACCTCAGCTGTCAGGCTTTTACTTTTTTTAATGTTTTTATTTATTTTTGAGAAAGAGAGAAAGAGACAGTGTGAGCAGGAGAGGGTCAGAGAAAGAGAGAGACACAGAATCCGAAGACAGGCTCCAGGCTCTGAGCGAGCTGTTGGCACAGAACCCAACATGGGGCTCAAACCCATGAACCCTGAGATCATACCCTGAGCTGAAGCTGGACGCTGAACCGGCTGAGCCACCCAGGCGCCCCAAAGTTTTTAGATGTTAAACTCTTCTCAGAGGACTTAAAACCACTGAAATGACCACTACACCGAGAAGTCCGATGAACGTGTTTCTGAAAGATTTCGTCCATGGAGGATTTTGAAAACAAGGCACTTATCTCAAGGACAGTTATTGGCTATATCAAATACTGAAAATCTAGAAATAAGGGAGGAAAAACCCAGACTTCAAATAGTTAGAAGAGGTGTTTTAAAAACCAAGTTGTAGCAATGTTGAAAAGTTCTGGAAATAGGAACTGCTCATGGTTAAACAACATTGTGAAGGTACTTAATGCCATCAGGTTATACACTTAAAAATGGCTAAACTGTTAAATCTTATGCATATTTTACCATATAAAAATAAAGCTACATATCTAATTCATTTATCCATTCATGAATTCGCTTATTCGCCATTTATTTTACTTTGGTCTCAGAGGATCTAGAATGTAGGGACATAGCTATGGAGTAATAGGATCAAAAGCGGTAGGATTTGGAACAATCTGCAATGCACTCAGCCCTCCGAGAAGAAACCCTTTACGCCACCGAATCCTTGAGTTAAAAGTGTTCACGCAGACCATCTAGTTAAACCTCCACTTGTCACTAAGGAGCATTTCACTCCATCCATCCAGGACACCTAATTCGTCCTAGACACAGATGCTTCAACTAGTTTAGAAACACCACTGACAGTAATGGCCCTCCCTAGGCTTCATAAGCAAAACTTAGGTGTGGCCCAGACTGGAAAGAAACGTTCTTGTGAAGGACATTAGTACAACGCCCCCACTCCCTGCCACATCATAATGAGCCAACAGGTCTTTTCCTCCCAACTCATAGAACTCATTTAGAACAAAAATGAAGACCCTCCATCCTCTTAACCTGAAGAATCTGAGGCTGTTCTGTAAGAAAAAAAGAGAGCATCATGTTTTATCTTCCCTAAGTCACAGGCAATGATGAGCTCAGAGAATGCTAACATGAACTGGTAGACATTGCCAGTGATCATTTGAAGTTTTAGAAACAGAGATCAGAAATCTAGTACTATGTGTTGATTTCCTTCTGCCCCAGTGCTAGGCTTTCAGATAAGTATTCATTTCTCCATGAGACAGAGGCTGTCATGGAAAAGCTACTCTGACAGAGAGAACTTAGGACACTTCCACAGAAGTGGTCTCTGGTCAATTGGCCATAATCTGTCATTTTCAGATCTCTTGAAACTTAAAAGAATTTGTGGTTTATGGTTTATTCACATGACAAGGAAACCAGAAAGTGAGTGGGGTGGGGAATGAAGTAAAAACTCTTATTACCCATTCCTTTAATAGATATTTGTGGAAGGCTTAATACATTCTGGGCTGATGTTACGGTTAGTTATCTATTACTATGTAAGAAGCTGTCTCAAACCTTAGTTGCTTAAACAACAATTTAATTTTGCTCATGAGTTTCATGAGTCAAGGATTTGGGAATGGTTCAGTTGGACACACTTGGCATTTGCTGGGCTGGTGAGCTGGGTGGTTTATTTCGAAGATGGCATCTTCACTCAAACGTCTAGAACTTCAGTGCTCCTTGGCCATTCTCTATCACGCTCTGCCTCTCTTTGTCCCTCTACATCGGTTTCTCTATCTTGCTCTCTCCCTCCCCCTCCTACCTTTTCTCCACAGGACGTCTCATATTCTGGGGCGTCTCCACTTTGCTTGGATTTTTCACAACGTGGCTATCCCACAGTATTTGTAGTTCTTATGCAATGACTAACCTCACTATGGTAAGTCTTCCAAGAAACCCAACAGGAAGCCTTAGAAGTTCCTGCACATCACTTCCACCACATTTTCTTAGTCAAAGTGAATCATGAAAGCCCCCACCCCCACCCCAGATTCAAAGTGAATGAAGGAATAGACTTCACTTTTCCATGGGGGTGTGGCATGCAGATACAGGAAGGGGAGGACTTGATGGTGGCCATCTTGAAGAGAAACTACCACATATAGATAAGAATCTAGGGACAGTCTCTGTCCTCACATGCCAGAGTCCAGCTCCAGCTAGTCCAAAGTTCCCCTGAAGGAGGACAGTGTAGGCAAGAAAGAGTGAGAGAGCCTTGAGTTTCGTTCTGAGCACCAGACGGGCACCCTGCCCATCTGGCAGACGTCTCTACCCTGTCTGGTTCTCAAGTTTTATTTATGGCAAAAGGTACAAGGACCAGAAAAAGCAGTAAATGATTTCTCATAGATAATTTTTACAATTTTCCAGGACACGGGTTCTGCAGAACTTGTAATTCTAGTAGTAATGATTGTCATAAAAAACTTAGCTACAGGCACTCATGTTGTCATAGGTATTTTTTTTTTTACAAAACTTCAGGTCTAGTCTTAAGGAAGTGACCTTTAACCAACAGGCGAACAGCACTGTTTAGTAAAGGTCAGTTTTTTTATCAGTAAGGGTCATTAGACTGTGTATAACTCTAAGTGAAAGTTCCCAGAAAAACATATTCTCAGGAGTCATAATGTCTGCTCGCACAGTCCCAAAGATGATTGATAACATGTTATTGCAGTAGTGACTTTTACAAAGGCATTCAGGCACAGAAGGTAGTCAGTTATCAGTTAATTGTTCAGGGGAAAATTATATGTTGCATTGGGTGTATCTAGTTTACTCATCTTTTCCCTGACCAGGCACAATCACGCCTCAGGGACAGGGCAGGGGGACAGGCCGCTCCTGACACTAATCAGCAAAGCGCTCTGACGTTTGGTGCCCAAGAAGAAATGAAAGTTTCAAGAGGGTGGATTGTGGAAGCTGTCTGGGGGCAAGAGACCATGCAAATTTGCTGTACCCTCACCAGGAATTTTCATTCTACCGGTGAGTTCAAATAGCTCCCAACACTCACAGAAAGAATGGATGAGGCAGACCAGTAAACAGAACCTTACAGTGATATAGAAGGTATACCATGGAATAGGACTAAGAGTTGAAAGAGATCCCAACTTACACTTGAGAGGTCAAAAAATTTCTGGAGTAGAAAATATTTAATGTGAGACCTGGGCCAAGCTTGAGGTGATTGTGCGAAAGGGAGGACAGAAGAGACAGTGTTCTAAGTTGGGAACAATATTATAGAAGTCCCAGGAAAAAAAGAGAGAAAGAGCATTTGCATAAAAACAACCCTGAAATAACCCCAAGAGGTCAAAACAGTAGGGTGAAAAGATATGAATGTTAAAAGATGAAATTGAAGGGAAAAAGAGAAAAATAGAACATAAATCCCCACTCTTTTCTATGTAAAGGTAGAGAGGCCTTAAAAATATGCTTTTACAGAGGTCCTTGGGTGGCTCAGTCAAACATCTGACTCTTGATTTTGCCTCTGGTCATGATCTCATCATGGTTGTGAGATCAAGCCCTGTGTCCAGAGCTTGCTTGGTATTCTCTCTCTCTCTCTTTCTCCCTCTGCGCCTTCCCCACTCATGCTCTCTCTCTATCCAAAAAAAAAAAAAAAAAAAAAAAAAAAACAACCCAGTTGAAAAAATACATTTTTAGAAAAATGGGTCTATGGCATTCATAAGGTTTTGTGGTACACATTTCATCACTTTATGTTGTTAACGTCTTTTCCTTCTCAGTAAGTACACTTCTAAAACACTGCTTTAAATCTGTGTATAATATTAATTTATTATGTCTGTGTTACTTTCCTTAGTCAATCTCTTAGTGTGAGATATTTAGGATATTTCTTATTTCTTTTTACACTCCTCCTTAGAGTTAAATCTTCATCGCTTTTAATGAAATTTCCTAGATGCAGAAGTTTGGACTCAATATATAGAAACACTTTTGTAAGGGTTTTGACACCCAGTACCAAATCGTTTTCCAGAAATTTTTATTAATGTTTACCATCCCACAACAAGGGGAGAGAGTGCCTGTTCCCTACAGACTTCCCATCAGTAGGAAACATCATTGTGTTTCTAGTTTTTACCCATCTGATAAGTTTCGGTTTACATTTCTGTCATTACTGGGGAGACGGAAATTTTTGATGGGACTAGTTCTTTTCTTATGTCAGCCTCTGAAGACAATAAAAGTATCAAAAATAGATGGGAGGAGACTTCAAACTTTAGAAGGCTATAAAACATAATAGGCAAAATTTATTCCACTAGTAAATTTAGATGTAGTTTAACAATACCTCTGTCTGCCTGTCTTTCCTCTTCAGTGTTTGCGCTGTTCTGAAATAGTCATAGCAACTTTGTAGAGAAAGGAGAGGAAGTCAAAGGTTGTGACATATCAGAGACCCAGGCTAAGTTCAATTCCAGTTAAACAGGTGAAGTGGGGTGAGTGGAGGCCTTATTTCATTCATGATAACTCACTGGCTCCCTCCTTTAATGCATTTAATGATCCTGTGAATTTAATGACCATTGCAATTAAAGTCACCCTGCTTAAGCGTTGTGAATTACATTATGCTTGTTAGTGCCTGCCTTTGATAAAACATAATAGCAAGTCATCTCTTTTACATCATAAGTCACTTTAAATATTGCTTTTCTGTATCTGTCCCTGCCCAGTTGATTTATTACCTGGTACTCCTAAGAAGTGTAATAAAAAGAAAGTTAGGTCTTGAGTAATGCTTCCAGTGTCTGGATAAACAGGCAGCCAAGGGAGACGTGGCCTTCTGATGGGTTCACCTAAAAATGAAGATGAAAGGAAGGGTGGCAATCAGGAATTAAATTAGATTAGTTGTACAAAAGGAAAATATTAGGTTTGTGTGTGTGTGTGTATGTGTGTGTGTGTGTGTGTGGCCTCTTTGGTCTTCTTGCCTTAGGATGGAAAATCCACGAAGGTCAGGTCTCCACCAGGAAGGGGTGAGCTACAAACATGTTCAGGTAAACCAAGCGAGTGGATCAGAGAGCCAGGCACGGGGACAGGGGACAGAAAGGGTACTAGAAATATGGCATGTCTGCTTTTGACTACTCCGCTTTACCAATGAAATTTTTGACATAGATATTTGTAACCAAAACTGAACAAGAATCTGTTGAAATCAATCAATGTTGATTATTGAACCAAAACAAAAAACAAAAAACCACCTCAAAAAGCCCTCATGTTAATTTTTTGTTAAGTACCCTCCACCCTCCACCCTGAATCATACAAACTGTTGTTTTCATTTTCTTCTTCATTTTGCTCCAAGAAACCAGGTCTCAGCCTTTCAGCCATTCAGTCCAAGTATTTTCCTGGAGACAAGCCACTACTGCCTAATGTTCATGTGAATCCATAACCTCGTCATCCAAAATCCTTATCCTAACTCATAGCATTCACACTGCAAGCATTTGGAGTCGGTAAGGTATGAGTTGTGTTAAATATAACAAAGCTCAGGGGCGCCTGGGGGGCTCAGTCAGTTGAGCATCTGGCTTCAGCTCAGGCCATGATCTCATTGTTCGTGGGTTTGAGCCCCGCGTCGGGCTCTGTGCTGACAGCTCGCTCAGAGCCTGGAGCCTGTCTTCAGATTCTGTGTCTCCCTCTCTGTCTGACCCTCCCCTGCTCACACTGTCTCTCTGTCTCAAAAATAAATAAAACATTAAAAAAAATTGTTTAATATAACAAAGTTCAATGATTCAGTGTGTGATTTCACTCTGATTCATTTCAAATGACAACACAGAATTACAAGTGACAAAATGTCTTTTGGGATACACCATCAGGATCTTGGGGAACCATGGAGGATTCTCATGTGGTACATTGTTGTGGTGCTTCCTTAGCTCCAATTGACTGCTCTGTGATGTCTCCATAAACAGAACAAAGGGTTCTCCTTTCCCCACACCCAGCAAGAGTTCTTGAGTTGACAAATATGAAGAAGAGTTCACAAATTTCCATGCAATACCATTTGCTAACAAAATTACCTGTTGAGAGACAGAGTGATTTTGTAGAAAATACGGTACAACTCAGTCAGGTGAACATCTAAACTTTGGCTCAGGTCATGATCTCATGGTTCTTGGGTTCAAGCCCCACATCAGGCTCTGTGCTGGCAATGTGGAGCCTGCTTGGGATTCTCTCTCCCTCTCTGTCTACCCCTTCCCTCCCCATTCTCTCTCTCTCTCTCATAAATAAACTTAAGAAAAAAATTTAAAAATAATAAATTCAGTGATTTTTTTCCTTTCAAGATATTTTTTCCATGAAGATATTGATACTCATTCTGAAGGCATTGGTCCCCTTATGACCTGGAAGAAAAGAAAATAATGATATAAAGGCTTTAGAAGAAATGCAAGGAGTAATAATAAGTGGACACAAACACAGATGTTAGCATGTATGTACACAGACACATACCTTTAGTTTTGCGTTGCTAACTCACCTCAGGCAAAAACGTTGCGAATATAGTTACACCAATGGGCTTACATCTCCTCTTTCATTGTGAAGGAGTGCTTGATTTGTTCCTCAATGTTAATACACTTCCTTACCTTGTTTACCGAAGACTGTTTCCTTCCCAAATTGCGGCAGGAGACATCTTCTTAGATCTATCAGTTGCCTAAATTCTATTGTTTCTTGGGAAATAATCCTAGAAGCTACTAGCACAATAGCGCATACTTGCATACCACTTTAGGGTTCATATTATTTAGAGTTAACATCATACCCACCAGGATTGTATTAGTGATACTTGAGCATCAATTCAGAAGACGAGATCTATCATTTCACCAAATCAACCTTCTGGAAATAAATGATTAACATTAAATAAGTATCATGTGTTAAAACAAAATCGATCTAGGGCGCCTAGATGGCTCTGTTGGTTGAGCACCTGACTCAGCTCAGGTCATGATCCCAGGGTCATGGGATCGAGCCCTGCATGGCTCCACACTGAATGTGGAATCTGCTAGAGATTCTCTCTCTCCATCTGCCCCTCTCCCACCTGCCCTCATGATCTCTCTCTCTCTCTCTCTCTCTCTCTTAAAACAAAACAAACCACGGTTGATCCAAACACCCTCTAAAAAACAAAGTTGGTCAGGCAGTTGGAGTAATAAAATATAAAATAAATACAATGAAATGGGACTCTGATATCCATTAATGAAAATACATATAATTGTTTCTGTCTTTCTGGAGCATAATTTGCACCCAGAGGCTTTAAAAAAGTTTGTGCCTTAGTGATTTTTTTTCTACTAATATATCCTAAGGAAAAATGTGAAGCATAAAGATTTTCTTAAATAGAAATATTCATGTACAAATCACTTAGGTGATAAATGAAAATTGGATCTAAGCTAAGTGAGCCAAGAAGGCAATGGTTTAGTAAATTATGGTCTGTCCATGTGATGGAACATTATGTAGTCACTAAAAATATATTCTGTTAGAATTTTTAATGGCATGGAAAATGCCTCTGATGTTCTATTAGGTGAAAAATGTCATAAAATTAGATGTTAACATTTAATCTCAAAAACTTCATACACACTATCTCGATATTGTATTATTATACTCTTCTTTAAGTTTATGTCATCTCCAAACTTGCCAAGTTGGACATCTGCTCCTTTTAACATTGGATACAAAATACCCAGAGACATGAAAAACTAAAATTAAGGATGGTTTGTATTGAGAGATATGGAGTAGCCAGAATGCCCAGGGGGATGAAATAGGTTGGTGGATTCAATGTGTGACAAACTACAAATTATTTAAGAACCCCTTCCTGAACCTCTTTGGTGAGAATCCCAGCATCAGCCAACAGTTGTCTTCTGAGTACCTACCACATCCTTGATTCAAGGCCCTGAATGCTATCATCTGGCCCAGACCGGCTCCTTGCAGAGATTCCAAATCACTACCATTGGGTATTCGCCAAGAAAGACCTCTTGAAAAGTCTTCACTGAAGACACAAGGGAGTCCAACAGACCGGACGGGAGTAGGGTAGAACCTCAATACACGCACCCCCCAACCCCCCAAACCTGGCTGAAGATCTAGATGGACAAAAGCACAGAGGAGGAGGAAAGTCAGGACATGTCTAAGTTCAAGAAGTCAAGAAAAGATCTTTCTAGAAAGAGCAAGGGTCTTTGGGGCAAGTGCTGGGGCATGGTTTCTCAAGGACATCAATTCACTTTCTAAAACAGTAACTAATGGTCATAACCGAGTTTTGGCTTCATTGTTGTAGATACTGTGGTGCCTGGACCATCCATGGGAACATTAAAAGCCACAAACGCCCTTCATAAAAGCACATGTCAAAGCCGTAAGATACTGTTCTAAACAGCAACTGTAATCCCTTACCTTCGCATAGCACCTTTCCGTTTACAAAGCTTTTCCCTGTGGTTTATCTCATTTGCTCTTCACAGCCACCTTGTGAGGCAAGCGTTATTATCACCGTTTCACCGATAAGGAAAGACGGTCACAGACATCTGATGAATCATCCCTATTTCACCGCACGCAAGGGACAGTTGGGTTCAAATCTTCGAACTCCTTAGCATTTCTTTCGGCCGAATGGCTGCCTCTGACCCAGGGACACACCCCTGGGGAGCCCACTCCTCCTTTACCTCTTCCCCAATCTCAGTTTAATCATTGTCACTGTCTGCTTTCTTCTTGGATTATAAAGTACAGAGGGTTCTGTTTAGACCGGGTCTGGATTCTTCAAAGCGATTCTCGGCTTTCAAAGTGCTTTCACACCTCATTTATCCTTACAACTTTTCAGGTAATTCCAACAAATTGAAAACTTTACTTTCTTCTTAATACACCGAGGACAGAAGGGGATGCGGAGGGGGTGGGAGCAGGGAGGGGGTGCTGGGGGGCTGCTAATTTATGCACACTTGGATACCCTCATGCTGCACTGACTAAAGGGCCCTAGGTGTTTGAAAGTATGTGCATTTTGGTCCTTCCCAGGTTGACTCCTGGAAATGTAAAAGGTATAAAAGCCCCCTTTACAAATTCCATTTTTGTTGTGCCACTTTTACTACCAAAGCCTCTTTCAACATTTGGTTCCAGAAGAAAAACGGATCTGTCATATGGTTTCAAGTAATCCTCACACTTCCAAAATCGAATGTAGCTGCCAACTAATATTGCAAGAACTAAATAGATGACATCTGGAAAGAAGAATGTAAAAACCCCTGTTTCATTACCCCCACCTGTGTCTTTCCAGGCAGCAGGAAAAGGAGAGATAAAGCAAGCTTCAGAAACTTCCTCTGGAGGAAAACAGGCAGGAAGGACACCTGTTAAAAATCAGAGTTATCCTCTGTCTGTGGTGTCCTGATTTACCCAGCGCACTTCAGACACTTAGGGTGAAGCAGAAGGTTGCATATGAAGCCAGTGAGTTCAGGAGGTTTGCAGAGCCTGTTGTCTCTCCCAAATTCAAAACCTATGGCTTAAAAAATCAGACGGGGGGGGGGGGGGGGGGGGGGGGGGGGGGGGGGGGGGGGGGGGGGGGGGGGGGGGGGCGCTGGTTAAGCTTCCGACTTCGGCTCAGGGCATGATCTCATGGTTCGTGGGTTCGAGCCCGGAGTTGGGCTCTGTGCTGACAGCTCAAAGCCCGGAGACTGCTTCATATTCTGTGTCTCCATCTCTCTGCCCCTCCCCCACTCCTACTCTCTCTCCCTCTCTCAAAAATGAATAAATGTTAAAAAAAAAACCTTTTTTTGAAACATCAGCCTGGCTGTGGGACTGAGTTCAGATGTAATGAACAGATAAATCAATGATACTTATTGAACATCCCCGATGTCCCTGTTCTGTAGAAAACATGGTA
Source organism: Suricata suricatta (assembly GCF_006229205.1). Lineage (NCBI taxonomy): Eukaryota > Metazoa > Chordata > Mammalia > Carnivora > Herpestidae > Suricata > Suricata suricatta. The sequence continues at coordinate 92,066,687 of NC_043710.1, forward strand.
CAGTGCGACTTTGGGCAAAACATTTTATGCTTCTTACTCCAGGCTGCCCTGTCTGGGAAATTAGGATACTGATAACACGGGCTCTTCCAAACTGACAGAAGTATTGTGAGGCTCAAATAAGGTAAGAGATGTGGAAGGGATTTATAAGCTCTAAAGTGCCAGAGAAATGCAAAGTATCATTATAATACAATGAACCAGTATGTCTGACCCTTGCTCACAAAGAGCTTGCAACCTATCTGGAAGAACAAAGCATCAACATATGAAACATAAGTACCAGCATAAGGATTACATTATAGGAAAGACAACGTGACAAGCGGTTTTGCAAGATAATATGCAATTATTTGCAAGTGAGAGGTACAGACAATGAGATTGATGAATTTTAAATAGGTTAACGAGATCTCGGTGAGCAGGAGTCACGTGGACAGGCTTTGTGGACAGGCAGAAACGACTTGAGATCTGGCCTTGGAGGGTGCGAACATTGGGCTAGACGTATACAATATCATCCCTACAGCAAACCTGACCTCCTTGCCCAGATCCAGGTAAAGACACACTGAGATAGAATTCACAAACCACTTCTGCCCGAGGTCTACTGTCTGAGGCCAACTGGGTAAGACTCCACCATCATCAAGAGTCTACAGAGTGAGCTTCAGAAGAGGTCCTTGAACATTACCATCAAAATTCAACTTGGAATTGTTTGGCTGCCCCATAACCCAAAACCACCCAGACCCTCATACTCCTCTTTGCCACACCCTTCTCATTCAGATTTGTCACCCCTGTTAAAACCGCAGAGTGTCTTAAAGGAAGACAAGATAGACCCCCAGTGTTGTGCTTCCGACCAGAGGCAATCACAGCGTGGTTCTCTGTGGTTGGTGAAGAAATTCCAGTAGGAAACACAGAAGCAAAGATGGAAAACAAAAGATATGCCTTATTTCAAAACCATTCACTTAGCTATGACTGTGTTAGAAGTGTTTTTGTTTATGACCATGCATGAGGTCACAGGCAAACAGGGGGGAGGCTGTGAAGTGTATCAGGTGCTTAGAGCAAGGTGTTAATGCAACCAAGTGCAGAGGTTCTATCTCCCACCCGTTCATTTCACTGACAGAAACACAGAAGTCACACTTTGCTGGACATAGGATGCAGTAGAATTTCATCCAGCCGTCCCACTGGTGCAAAGTGTGGGTTGTGACATAGTTCAGAACAAGGTGCAAATGGCTCCGTCCAACACATCTGCTATGCCTTGACACTTGACCAGCCAGTTAATGCCCAAGACGCAATCCAGTCCCTACCTCCATCCTCCCAAATGCTTTCACCCACTGGGTCGGCCACTGTCATCCAGTATGTCAGAAACGTTTCCCAGTCCACGTCTGTGCTCAAGCTCTCTCTCTTGCCCTGAGGCCCTCCATGTCCCTCCTGCAGAGCATTGATTCAAGCCTGCTTCCTTCACAGGGCCACGTCTGGTGCCCCAGTTTTCATGGGATTCCCACGGCCTGAAGTCCTGGGATACTCATAATGCTTTTCATTTTGGCCCTTGCACTTTGGCATAGTACTTTGCACACAGTAAGCTCTTCTCTCAATGCTTAAGAAATAAATTTCAGTTACATACGATAGAGTAGGGGGTGGTTACAAAGATCAGGATAAGACTTCTCTGGACTTACCTGTTTGGGGTATCAAGGCCTTGTCTTCCCAAATAGCACGTCAGCATCGGGGATAGCAATGGAAGTGGAAATCCTAGAAGGCAGAAGAGTGATGGAGTTAGTCCTTGATTTCTTAAGAATATTAGACAAGAGGGAAACAGCTGGCTCTAAATGGAGAAGAACTAACTACATAATAGAAGCCATTACCTGAGTAATTTGAGTCAACAAACTGGGCAGGAACACATATAGATCTGTGAGGCGTCAAAATGAGGCAATCATTGTCTCCCGACCCTATCTATCCATTTTCCTCTTCAAAATCCAATATGCCATTGATCTGGTTAGTTCACCCCACATCTATTCCCATTTTTGGATCACCCTCAAGCCCGAGGCATATCTTATCTGGGATGAACCTGGAGCATTCTCTTGACCTGAAACTCCTGGCCATTTTTTCTGATGTACAGTCTTACTTTGTTTTAGAAATAGTACCCAGAACACTCTTTCTTAGGTTTCCTTTAATACCACCAAAGTACCAAGAACATGATAAGAGGGAGGAACACTGGACGATGCGACCAGACATATAGCTTTTAGTCCCACCCCATCTGCTGATTAACAGTGTGACTTTGGTCAAGACATGGTCTCTCTCTGGGTCTCAGTTTCCTTTCCTATTGTCAACCTGAAAAAAAAAATCTAGAGAAACCTCCAAGAATACATAAATTATTTATAAATAAGTATATAAATAAATAAGTTTGAGCTAGTCTTCTACCAGAAGGTGATCTCTGAGGAACTTTCCAGGTCTAACACTCAGGCTCCAAACTTCCATCCTTCTCTCTTTGCTGCTCACTTGTTTTCCCCCCTTCCCCCATGACATGCCAGGACCAAGCCTGACCAAAGCCTCAACATTTTATTAGCATTTATTTCCATTATGACCTTTGTGTTGAGCCCTCCTACCAGACAGAAATAAGAAAGGTGAATATAAAAGACCTCTTTCCTTTCCACCTTTCTGTTCCCAGCCACCTCCTCTTTCAGTGAAAATGGCCTATTTGGAGAAGCCAAAAATGCCCTGGAATTGAATTCACTAAAATAATATTCACAAGGTTTTAATTTACAGTTTTGGGGTCTCCAGGCCCCTGCATATGAGTTCTATAAATGAGATGTGTTGCTCCAATGAGTCCCATTGGGAGAGGCTGGGCTGAGACTGAGAACAGCTGTAGATCTATAATCCTACAACATCAGCTTCTGAATCAGATATGAATTATTGGTTCAGTCACAAAGCTATGGATACGCTTTCCCCTACAGGCACTCACATATGGCCTTTGGCAGAAATGAAAATATCTTTTCCCTCCTTTACTGGGTTTGGTTAATAAGAAAACTTTATTCTGAATATTTTCTTATGTCTAGCTTCCTTTCTCTTTGTTCTCATTCTGATTTCCATGTCAAGGCCTCCAACAGCCCCCTGTGCAAGGTGAGATGAACAACTCTTGTGAACTATTTAGAGCTGACGGAGGCCGAGCCATCCAAGAGAGTGGCTCTCAGCCGTGGTTTTAATACTGGGAACACATGAAGCTAGTTCAAAATTTCCAGGGCCCACTCCGCATCCCCAGGCCAACTGAATTACAGATTCTGGAGTGGGACCAAGGCATTGGTAATTTTTAAGCACTGAAGTGATTCCAACATGTAGTCAACTTCAAAACCTCTGCTTTAAAGTCCATTCTGTCTAAAACACGAACAGCCTTTCTCCTGGCCCTCTAACAATGCGGAGGAAATCTGGGTACAGAAGACTTCTTTCTTGAAGCTGAAATTGGTCTTTAGTTCCTAAAGTCAAGACTTGTCTTCTAAACCAAGGTGGGTAGCCAAAACTTCAAAACATTTACCCAATTACCATACCTTCTAGAGTGCCAGCTTTCTGATCTTTAAAGCGTTTGGTTGTGAAGGCTGGAGGAGATCAGGGAACACTGAAAAATATATAAGAGCTGAGCCATTGGAAGGCTGGGGATAGGGAAGTATGTCTCTGACACTACTGTTACTGGGGATCAGTCCATTCAAATTCAGGGGTTCCATTCTTTCACTTGTGAACCAAATTTGGAGGTTGGTGAAATAGAATCCATAGTGGTTTCCTCCACCATTTCCCTAAAATCATCAGATTGATAAAAAAATATATAACATGCTAACCTTTGTTAAGCACTGCCCATTTAGATACAGCCATATGCTCTAACTATAAACATACCAATGATAAATAAATAAGTTTTGTTCTTTCCAGAATTGCCAGGTATTTGGAGAGAAACCCAGAGGGAATTTGGAGGTAGTTGTCCAGGTCCAGGATCTTCACCTTGACAGTGAATAGAATAACAGAAGGATCGCTCTGTCATTTGAGCCATTTCAAGATCAGAAGTTTTTCTGCCCTGGTCGGAAACCCAAATACCTCTAAGCCTCTGCTTCTACCTCTGTGAAGAACGGAGCGCACCTAGCACAGGTTTACTGAAGACCTCCAGTTTCTACCTTTCAGCCTTGTTGCGACACTGTTAGTTCTGAAGTCTTCAGATTGGCTTGGGCATGACCCAGTCTTAAGCAATTACTTTTCCCTTTTTCTGAATAACAAATAGATTGTATTAAAGGTAGAAATATCATGCTCTCCTTCCTGACTCATTGGGATAATTCCTGCTGATTTTTTCTCTCTACCTTGACCTTCATATACAATCACTTCTCTTAATTCTACTTTTCAATAACCCCTTAAATCTCTTGAGCCCACTCCTTCCTTTTCATCCCCTTGCCACTGACCTGGTTCAGGTCCTCTACTCTTTTTTCTTTTTAAGTTTATTTTTTATTCATTTTTAGAGCGAGAGAATGGAGGAGGCAGAGAGAGAGAGAGAGAGAGAGAGAGGGAATCCCAAGTAGGCTTCATTCTGACAGCACAGAGCCTGACACAGGGCTCAATCTCACAAACCGTGAGATCATGACCTGAGCGGAAATCAAGAATCAGACATTTAATCAACTGAGCCACTCAGGTGCCCCTCGGCTCCTCCACTCTGGGGAAAAGCTGTGCTTCAGGGGATGTCTGTGGACAGGCAAGCAATAGAGGAGGTATTCATTTAACCAACCAATCAATCAGTGCAGAGGGGATGGGTTTTGAGAGAGGCGAAACCCAGTCCTCCCTCTACCTCATAGTCCAGATCTTTGCCATTTCTTCCCCGAACAATTGCAGCCTCCTCCTAACTGGTCCCCTGTCCACTCCTGCCCCGAGCCTTTCTTGAATAAAGGATATGTAGGAAGCGTCAGGTTTGGTGCTAGGACTACAGATATAGATCCTTCTGGGCCTGTGCTCAAGCAGCTCTCAATCTAGCAGATGAGACACATGTAAGAAAATCATTGCCACAGTCGGGGAAGTTTCTGGCTATTATATCAGAGAGGAGGATGTGGCAACTGTGGGCTAGAAAAACAAGTGAAGGTTTGGAGCAGAAGTGAACAAATCTGAGTCAGAAGACATTCCCAAAAGAGAGCACAGCATGTGCAAAGACCTGAAGGTAGGGAAGACTATGATTCATTATGGAAACCACAGCTCAATAGAGTGGGCATGCAGGTAAAAGCATGTCAGGAAAAGGGGACAGGGGCCAAATCATGGAGACCGGCAGATCCGCGTTGCAGTGACAAAGTTAGGTTTGGTCCCATAGTCTCTGAGGTACCATTGGAGGATTTTAAGTAGGGGAGTCACGATATCATACCATAGTTTTGGAATGCTCTCTTTTTTAGCAGGCTGGAGGAGGCCTTAAAAGAGACAAAGCTTGGGGCACCTGGGTAGTTCAGTCAGTTAAGCATCCAACTTCAGCTCAGGTCATGATCTCATGGTTTATGAGTTCAAGCCCCACATGGGGCTCTGTGCTGACAGCTCAGAGTCTGGAGCCTGCTTTGGATTCTGTACAAATTCCATCTCTAAGCAAAGACAAAGCTTATGGGCAGGTGAAGTTGATAGAAATGTTACAAAAGCCCAGGTGATATTATGAGGCCTAGGCTAAGGTGGTAACAGTGGACCCAAAGAGGAAGTAAACCTTTCTATTTTCTTTTTATTAAGATACGACTGACATACAATATCGTATTTGTTTCAGGCTTGCAACATGATGTTCTGACACTTGTATAGATTGCAAAATGATCACCACAGTAAATCTAGTTGACATCTGTCATCATACATAGTTACAAATTTTAACATATACTGTCTTAGCAACTTTCAAATATGTAACTGCGTTTTCATGCTGCACATTGTGCCCTCAGGACTTATTATTTTATAACTGGACATTTATACCTTTTCACCTCATACACTTATTTCATCTACCCTCCACCTTCTGCCTACCGGCCACCACCAATCCGTTCTCTGTATTTATGAGCTTGGTTTTGTGGGGGAGTTTTGGGGGTGGATCTTTTTTAGACTCCACATATAAACTCATATATGGTATTTGTCTTTGTCTGACTTATTTCACTTAGCATAATACCATCAAGTTGTAAATAGCAAAATTTTCTTCTTTTTATGGCCGAGTTAATACTGTATATGTTATGATGTCACATATATCACGTTTTCTTTACCCATTCATCCACCGATGAACACATAGGTTGTTCCCGTATCTTAGCTGTTGTAAATAATGCCACAGTGACTGTGGAAATGCAGATGTCTTTTCGAGTTAGTGTTTTGTATCTTTTGGATAACTACACAGAAGAATTGCTGGATCATGCAGCAGTTCTAATTTTAATTCTTTGAGGCACTGCAATACTGTTTTCCACGGTGGCTGCACCACCTTACATTCCTGCCAATAGCGCGCGAGGGTTCCCTTTGCTCCACATCCTTGCCATCTCTTGTCATTTCTTTTGCTTTTCATAATAGCCATTCTGACAGGTGTGAGCTGCTACATCACTGTGGTTGTGATTTGCATTTCCCTGATGACTAGCGACGTTGAGCACCTTCTCATGTACCTCTTGGCCATCGTCTGCATGTCTTCTTCGGAAAATTATCTATTCGGATCCTCCACCTGTCTTTAAATCAGATAGTTTGGTATTTTGCTATTGGGTTGTATGAGTTCCTTATATGTTCTGGCTATGAACCCCTTATTAGATATATGATTCGCAACTTTTCATGTTGTTGACCGTCTCTTGCCACGCAGAAGTAAACGTGGTCCCACCTGTTTACTTAGGCTTTTGTTGCCTTTGCTTTTACTGGCAAGTCCAAAAACTTATCGCCAAGGTGGACGACAAGGAGCATAGCCACCTATGTTTTCTTCTGGAAGTTTTATGGTTTCAGGTCTTACGCTGAAGTCTTTAATCCATGTTGAGTTAATTTTCATGGATGGTGTAAGATAGTGGTCCAGTTTCATGACTTTACATGTGGCTGTCCAGCTTTCCCAACACGATTTACTGATAACAGGATGTAACTTTAACTTATATCAATGTTTAGGGGCACATGGGTGGCTCAGTCAGTTAAGCATCTGACTTCAGCTCAGGTCAGGATCTCACAGTTCATGAGTTCAAGCCCTGCATTGGGCTCTGTGCTGACAGCTCAGAGCCTGGAGCCTGCTTCGAATTCTGTGTCTCTCTCTCTCTCTCGGTCCCTCCCCCACTCGTGCTCTGTCTCTCTCTTTCTCTCTCTCAAAAATAATTAAACATTAAAAAATTAATTATGTGGATATTTAGCTTGATTTCCTCCTGGACTTACAATCTTGTTTTTTGTTTATTGGTTTGATTTGGTTTTTATTTTTTAAACATGAATTAAATATTCCCATGCTTTCATTTACATCAATTAAGATTCAAAACACTCCCTGAAAAATACATATTCATACCTCAGTTTTACCAGGGAGAAAACTAACTAAGAGAAGGTAAGTAACTTGCCCAAAGCCACCAGCTCGTCTGATGCTCAGATTTTCTGACTGAAAGTCAAGTGCTCTCTCTATTGCATCTCCACTAAGTAGCTCCAGACTAATTCTTGTTCTCTTTCTTTTCTAGGCCAGACTGAAACTTGGCAAATAGGCTATTTGTCCGGACAGAGCTTTGGTGGCTATGAATGCAGCTATGGCTAGGAGCCTGGCTTTGAGTCCAGGGAACCTGGGTCTGGTTCCGAGCCTTGAGCAAAAATTCCCAAGCCTGTCTCCCCATCTATCACGAGAGGGGCAATAGCATCGTCCTGCTGGGTTGTTGTGAGGATGCTGTAAATGGGGTCAAAGTTTCCAGCATTATGCCTGCTACATCGTCTATCCTCAAAAAATGGTAACAATTGGGGCACCTGGGTGGCTCAATCGATTAAACCTCTGACTTCAGCTCAGGTCATGATCTCATGTTCGTGGGTTCAAGCCCCGCGTCAGGCTCTGGGCTGACAGCTCGGAGTCTGGAGCCTGCTTCTGATTCTGTGTCTCTTTGTCTCTGCCCCTCCCCTTCTCATGCTCTGTCTTTCTCTGTATCAAAGATAAATAAAACACTAAAAAAAATTTTTTTTTAAAGAAATGGTGACAATTTTCCCCCAGAATAGCCAGGAAAGAGTCAAGCTATAACCAGAAGACATGTCCTATATTTGACCCAGAAATACACTAGTATATGGGGCGCCTGGGTGGCTCAGTCAGTTAAGCGTCCGACTTCAGCTCCGGTCATGATCTCACAGCTTGTGGGTTCGAGCCCCACATGAGTCTCTGTGCTGACAGCTCAGAGCCTGGAGCCTGTTTCAGATTCTGTGTCTCCTTTTCTCTATGTACTTCTCCCACTCACACTGTCTCTCTCCATCTCTCAAAAAATGAATGTTTTATAAAAATTTTTTTAAAAAAGGAATACTCTAGTAGAGGTGGGACACGGACATAAACCAGGACCTAAAAAAAAAAAAAAAGCATGGTTTTAATATTTCTCCTGTCACCTGTAAGACAATTCTTTCCATTTCCATTTGTGTCACTGAGATGATGCAAAAACACCTCTAACACCTCTGCCTCCCCACGAAAGCTTAATATCAAGCCCAGGAAATCCTTGTGCTAAGCTACTTTACTGGGGTTTTCTGTTCTTTTTCCCCCCCTCTCTCCTTTCACGCTAGAATTAAGAAACCTGTAACTTGCTGCTTACCTCATTATCTCCTGCCTTGCATTTTAATGTGTCGCCTGTAAAAAGACCTCATTGATATTCTGGTTATGTATGTGTTTGTTTGTGTCTCTTGGGAAAATTTGCTACCAATCTTCCAAGTTGAGCACAGGCATCCTTACAGCTCAAAGTTGGATCTCTCTTTTGTATAAGAAAAAAGAAATGGAGACAGTATGAATATTTTGCATCTACAAGAAGCTGTAAATAGAACAGCTCCAGAGTCTCCATCCAAATCCATGCACAAAAAGGCAGGTAAAGAATTGGGTGTCTTCCCGGGATGCTGGGTTTTGTCGATGAATAATTCAAGCCTAAAGGCTCTTAAAAGGACACAGTTACCTGGTTTTCCAGATAATTAGAGACCCCCTGACAAAAAGGTTTTAACCTAATTTAACCAGATAATTAACCAGATCATCCAGAAAAGAGCAAGCTTTTTATCCTGCCTAAATTATCCAGAGCTTCGTTCATTATTAGGTAACTGACAATCTTCCCCGCTTACTGTAACATGGAGTCTACACTGTGGGCGGAGCCGAGTCAAGCTGCGAGTTTAACAGGTGACAGGAACACGATAAAAAGAAATCATCTTCTGCAATCTAGCTGCTCTCTTTCAAGATTGCAGATCATGGCTACCTCCATGCAAAGTACATCGGGAAGCTTAGGGGATTATCTAGAACAAAATTTTTTAAAATCCTCCTGTGAGAAAGAACTAGATATGGAAGAGACCCGATTTTACTGACTGTTTGCACACATTGAATTACTTAAATAATAGCTTGTTTCCTATCACTTTGCTTGTGATTGACACCAGGAGACAGAAGTGGATGCATCCTTTTCAATGTGTCCGATGTTACTGCAGCTGATGAAATGTTCTCCTTTCATTCATCATCATTCTTTATTTATTCTACTTCCCCCAAATAATCCGCTGAGATCTCCGATGAGTTGGCCACTGCTAATATTAATAAAACAGTTACCGAGTGCCAAATATATGCCAGGTCTTTAACACTTATGACTTTATTTAAATATAGAAAAGTCTTTTCAAGGTGGATTTTTATTTTACTATTTTATTTTATTTTATTTTATTTTATTTTATTTTATTTTATTTTATTTTATTTGAGAGAGACACACACGTGTGAGTGGGGAAGAGGCAGAGAGAAAGGGTGAGGGAGAATCTTAAGTAGGCTCCAGGCTCAGCGTGAAGACCAACTTCGGACTCCATCTCATGATCCTGAGATCAGGATCTGAGCGGAAATCATGAGCTTAACCGACTGAGCCCCCCAGGCGTGCCAAGGTAGATCTTTTGTTACCCCCTTTTTACAGATGAGGACACTTGAGATTTGAGATCTAATGGACAGTGGCAGGCTCTCAACTCAGGTTGGATGAATTGCAGAATGAGTGGTCCCTAGACTCCGTGGTGGGTCTACCCAGGTGGAGATTTGAGCACAAATCTTTGCTAACTCTCAGCCATTGCCTAAATCACTGTAGTTTTTGACTCTTCAGAGGCAAATTCAGGTGGGATAGCTTGTTAATTAAATCACAGTTCTGGAGTCCACCTGGTTGAATTCTAGATCTGCTACTTATTGGCTGTGTGGTCTTAAACTAATTACTCTTTCTCATTTCAGTGTTCATTCCCCTTTGTAAAATGGGGGGTGGTTGTATAAAAGAGTTGAGGAATGTACCTTATCTGGCATACAGTAAGTGCTTCATAATTGTTATTATTAAACATGGAGCAGAGCAATCATGGAATAGTAATAGATGACAAAAGCAATTCTTTGACGATAACCAAGGATCTGGATAACTTAACTCATGACTATTAACATCAAGATAGCTGGGCACCGTTTAAAGTGCTCCGTGTATGTTAACTTGTTTAATTCTTGCAATAACCCTCGGGGTTTAGCAACTTTTATTATGCCACTTTTACAGAGGAGGAGGTCACTTAAACTCAGAAAAAGGGAGGGATCAAAAATCAGGTCCAGGGGCTCCTGGGTGGCTCAGTCAGTTAAGCATCTGACTTTGGCTCAGGTCATGATATCATGGTTTGTGGGTTCGAGCCCCGCATTGGGTTCTGTGCTTATGGCTCAGAACCTGGAGCCTTTTTCAGATTCTGTGTCTCCTTCTCTCTCTGCCCCTCCCCCACTCATGCTCTGTCTCTCTCTGTCTCAAAAATAAATAAACTATATAAAAAAAAAATCAGGTCCAAATTCACACAAGCAGTTCGTGACTGAGCCGGGATTCAAACCTGAGGAGTCCTGCTCCAGAGCCCTTACTTTCAGCCCCATGCTCCACTGTCCCCCAACCGGAAGGTAGGATTTTCACTAAAGCTACAAGTCCATTCCACCACCATGATCAATGGTCCTCTCTCTGTTAAGAATCCTGGCTTCCCTTATTTGCCCAGCACTTAAGCTTCCTCTACCTTCCAGGGTGATGATATATATATACGGAAATCCTGGCGGTCATTTCTTGGGATTAACTATTTTATTTTTGCTCCCCATACCAGTTGCGTCAATAACAAGAGACACAAAATATTTCTACGTAACCACAGATTCTAGACCTCCATGTGGTTGCCACAGGATATTAACAAGGGAATCTACTTTGCCTTGACAAGAAGTCGTGGAAGGGAGCCAGATGTCCCATTAAAAGTCCTTTCTAACCTGAATGAGTTTGTGACGATGTGTGTTTATATGTGCGAAGATAAAACATACTGTGAGCATCGCTCCTCCTGGTGGATAAGCTGTTATCCGAGAATGAGGCACTTCCGGAGGCTAATTGACCACTGGAGGCTGTCTACGCAGGCAGGGCAGGGGGGCGATCTGGAGCCCTCCCCAACCCTGCCCCCCCACCCCACCCACCCAGCCACACTCAGGGAAAACCCTGTTAAATTATCCAGGCGGGCCAATTTCATCTGACAGTGAATCGACATAAACATCTTTTCGCCTCTGTAGACAAAATATGTTTATGCTTTCAGGAGTCTGGGCTTTCAGATGCCAGAGAGGTCTCAGCTACCCTACTCCGTAAAATGGTCCTCACGGTGCTTCTGAGGCCGGCTCTGACTTAACCGCCGCACCCCAGCCCCAACTTCCAGAGGCTTCCTGTGCCGGCCGCAGCCATTTTGGGAGTGAAGAGGGAGCCTTTGCAAGAAAAGAAAAAAAAAATTAAGGTGAGAGAGAATCGTGCTCAAAGTCCCTGCCATATTTTGTACCAAGATGTTATTTGTTTTAGTGGTTATTTATTATTGTTGGCCTCTTTTGGATTAATTGTGGCCCCGTTTTTATCAGTGGCAGAGGCAATCTGTCAGCCAGCGTTATGCAGAGGGCCACCCAGGTTCCGTGTTTCCCGTTACCCTGCTGTAAATCAGTGCAACGTGCGGGAGAGCAGCCACAAGGCGCCGATGGCCGGGCTGTCCTCTGTCCCAATCAAGGCAGTGCCCGCCACCCCCTCTTCCCACTCCCCAAAGGGTCCCTGAAAGAGAGTTGTCCAGGGACGCCACGGCCCTGCAGCGCGCTGACTTTATAAAGAGACGAGGTGAAGTAACACTTTTCTTTTTAATACCCCGTGGTGCCGAACCGAAATTGCAGCCTGCTTCTATTTTCAGAGGCCTCCTTGGTAAGAGAATGTTTTTATCTGGAGATACAATGACCGTGGCCCATGGTCTGCAGTTCCCATGAAGGCCTTGCCAAAGTTCATGAATGCTCGCTTTATGAATCGGTCTTGCAGGTGTTCAGGGGGGTATGTAACCACTAATGAATAGTCGAAAAACACAGAAACTCTCTGCAGGCTCTGGCACCGGGAGCTGCTGGGCTTTATAATTCTGTGAGAAAACACACATGCATCTAAAGCATTCCTAGGCTCCAGCATTGCCTGAGGCCAAATATTCATCACAGTCCATCCCTGGGCTGGTGGTACGTTCCAGAAAAGAAGGGATTTGCAGTCGCCTGTGGACTAAGAAGTTTGTGGCTCTTGCGTGATTTTCCTGTCCTGACTTGCTACAGGCATTATTGGGGCCAGGGTACCATCCTGGGCACCAGTCATTTACGTCGCGTGGCGGGCCGGACCGCCTGGGCATTTCATGAAGGCTTTATGGACCCAGGCCCGGTGGGCTGGCTGCCCACAGCAAGAAGGCACTAGAAGGCCAAGGCTGAATGACCTCAGATAATCCTCACAGCTTCTCAAGCAGAGGAAGGGACTAGAACTGTGGGGAGTCCAGAATATGTTCTCAAGCCGGCTGGCTAAAGGGAGAAGGGGACCGGGAGAGAGAGTGTCCTGGTAGTAGGGGCCCAGAAGCCTTAAATCTACACAGAATCTGTTGTATCCTCTCCACTCAAGAAAAGCTCCCCGAGAATCAGTGATTGTGGGGAAAGAGTCCCTATTCGCTAATCTACTGTATCCTTCCCAAGCTGCAGTCCAGAGACAGGAGAGATGTGGGAGGTCATGTTTGTCATTTTCCTCACTCCCCCCCACTTCTCACTTCCCCCCTTCTGGCTAGCAGGGGCCCTCTCTGTCTATGACAGGACCCCGATCAGCTCTCTAGCCCTGTTGAAGGTTGCAAACGATCTGGAAACTTTGCTGAGAGATTTCCAACTTCTCTGGCGCATTGACGGAGTAGCGAGAGCTATTTACCAGCACAGACAGACACAGGCCATTGGAGAGACACAGACGCCCAGTATGGGAAAAACAGGAGACTGGGCCATAACAGGGGGCACCTCCCAGCAGCCTGCATGGCAAGAAGCAGCCCCAAGACCAGGTACCACAAGCCTCCTTGGCCCTGGGAGGGGGGCTTCCAGGCACACAGCCCCTGAGACACTGACTGTACTCTCTCCTGCAGAGCTAGCAAGGGTGGCCCCAGAGCAGAGCTAGAACTGGGAGAACTGGGGATCAGAAGCCAGGCTGTCACTGGGGCTCCATCAGTTGAGTGCCTGGCTTTGGCTCAAGTCATGATCTCACAGATCATGGGTTTGAACCCTGCATCAGGCTCTGTGCTGACAGCTCAGAGCCTGGAGCCTGCTTCAGATTCTGTGTGTGTGTGTTTCTCTCTCTCTCTGCCTCTCTGCTGCATGTTCTCTCTCTCTCTTTCTCAAAAATAAAATACAACAAACATTTAGAATAAAAAAGCTTGGTTGTCAAGACTACCCATAAGCATTTAAACAGGTTAATCTTGGGGCGGCTGGGTGGCTTAGTTGGCTAAGCATCCAACTTCGGCTCAGGTCATCATCTCACAGTTCGTGGGTTTGAGCCCCGCTTCTGGCTCTGTGCTGACAGCTAGCTCAGAACCTGGGGCCTGCTTTCGATTCTGTGTCTCCTTCTCTCTCTGACCCTCCCCTGCTTGCACTGTCTCTCGCTGTCTCTCAAAAATAAATAAAAAACATTAAAAAATTAAAAATAAAAAAGGTTAGTCTTTGTACATTAAGGCTTGAAAGAATTTTGAGATAGGGCAGCCACAAAGATACCAGACTTTCTCACAAAAACACACCTTCCCTGGGTTTCACACCTCTCCTGATACACATTCCTCTAGCATTTCCTTCCCCTACGCTGACACCTCAGAGTCCAGCCTACCTCTTACAGTTACACAGAATGGGAAGTCTTTGAATTAGCAATATTTCAGAAATACAAGAGAAGATATTTTATTTCTAAAAATATTTTCCAACTTGGCCTCTCATACCAAAAATTCTGCAATTAGAGATATATTCCTTTGGTTTAAACCAAACTTGAGCTCCCACAAACATTAATTTATTTGGAAAAATATCTATTGAATACCTTCATTGTACCTGCCCATGCATGTACTGGGCATTTGACCAATGGGGCAAATAACATGCCACTTACATTAATCTGTATCAGGTATTTAAGAATGAATTTATCAAATTATTTCCTGAAAACACATTTCAATAGTAGAAGGGGACTATAGTGAGCCCATTGAAAGAAGAGCAGGATGGTGGCAGGTTGTCCTTGGAAGGAAAGACAGAAGGATAAAAAAAAGTAGTGAAGTAAGTGCCATTGAGTATAAACTTTCACCTACTTCATTCATTCATTCATTCATCATTCATTCAACCATCCAGTCCACAAATATGTTTTAAGCATCTCCATAAAGCCAATCCTGGGGATATGTCAGTGAATTTATATCTCGTGTGGGAGACAGGAAACTAGACAGTTCCAGTTTAACACGCCCAGTGCTAGTCAAGGTGGGCCTTGAAGGGGCATGCCTTAGGGGCATGTAAAGTAGACCTAAGAAAATGGGTTGATCAGGGACGGCTTCTTGGGAGGAGCAAAATCACAGGAGTGGGGGCTGGGGTTCAGTATTCCTGAGAGTGGGAACAGTATATGCAAAGTCCCTAAAACAGGGTGCCATGGTGCTCCGCCACTCCACAGTTGGAAGACACAGTGTCCAGGGACAGCAGTGGTCAGAGTACACACCACCTGTGGATCCAAGCCGAAGCCTGGCTGGCTTTTCCTGAAAAGGACTAGAGAGCAAATATTATAGGCTCTGTGGCCCTGGTGGCCTGCCTCAACCACTCAACTCGGCCATCGTCCTAGGAACTGGCCATGACAATACCAAAACAGATGGATGCAGCTGGGTTTTGATAACAACCTCATCTGCCGGGGTGGGCCGCCCTAGAAGAGGTAAGATTGGGGCAAATGAATACCAGGAAGGGGGCCAGGATATCGGAGCTCAGATCTTGGCCGGAGCCCAAATCTAGGATGCTGTCTTGCTCCTCTCTAGAAGGCAAGGGTAGAATCAGGTCGTCTCCGGAGCTTCTTCTCTAAGGATCTAGAGCAGAGGGTACCTAACCTATAGTACGGAGAGGCCCCAAGGAGTCTAAGGATAGCATTGAGCAGTCTGTGAGCTTACGTGGAAGACATTACACTTCTGGTTTCCTTCATTTCTGGCTGAATTGTAGCGTTTGCTTCAATCACAAGTGTGGGCGACAAACCAGTCATGTAAGCAGCACCTCTGACTTTGTCTCCATTACAAATCACAGATCTTCCCATGTCCTATCACCGTGTGGCATATACGCTGACATGTCATCTATATTCATCACTTCTTTGCATTTATGGTAGCTATTAGCTCCGCAACTAGACTTTGTTTTGAATATGTTAATAGAGACACACATATGCCTTTATTGTAAGTTGGGTTTTTTTATATATTTGATAACTATATTTCAATAGAATTAGTTTTCTTTGTGATCCCATGTGATTTATTTTGTCTGTTTCAAACAACAGTGTTCTGAGAAGGAGTCCATCCCCCTGCATGACTCCTGGTCTAGAGCAATCAATTATTCATTCTTATCTATCATGCTGGCAAGAAATTTGTTTTAAAAAACACCCTTCTGGAGGGGAGGGAAGGCGTGGCAAAGGAGTACTTTCTTACATAGCTGATGATAATGAGAATTGTTACAGTCTTTTCAGAAAGTAATGTGACAGTATTTATTAAAGTTAAAAACCACATAAATACTCCATACTCTCCTCCTGGGAATTTAGCTAATATAAACCAAACACCCATACCAAAAAAAAAAAAAAAAGAGAAGAAGGTATATGGACACACGTTGTTCAAAAGGTCAATAACAAACAAATTTGGAAACAAATAGGCATATTCCTAAGGAGAAAGTTAGAAGGGATGGTGGGTCCACATGACGGAATATTATATAGTCACGAAAAAGAATGACTTAGAGCTCTATGTCTTGGTGGCATTTCCATGCAGTATAATTGAATAATGAAAGCGATACTACTTTATTCCACTTAATTAAAATACATCTTGACAAAAGGAATGCTGTGGGCGCCTGATATGTGTCTGCAGTTATATATACACACTGCACAAGGTGAAGAAAGACATATGTTGGAGTTTCAATATGAGTTACATGGGAGAAGGTGGTATTAATGGAGACAGTGGTTGGATGAGGAAGGACCCAAGCAAAAACAGAAAGGAAAGACCACACTACCAAAGAACACACAATATATATATATATATATATATATATATATATAATACAATTGTATTTCCATGTTTAACTAAAATTTTTTTTGTATGGTAAAGAGAAGTAAATCCCTCCAGCCCCTCAGAAAAGTCTCTGATATCAGATACGTGAGGCTGAGTTCACCTTCTCCAGTTTCCTGTCAATACATCGAGTATCTTTGGAATCCTGTTTTGCTCTAAACTGATGCCTGGCATCTTCTGGCAGCTTTCTTGGGAACCGCAGAGATAAATCACAACACCCCGAACGGTTTTATTTTACAAACGAACATGTCTATTTTGACACAAACAACCCATTCATTCATTTATTTGCAGAAAACCACAAGTGTCAGGGACCAGGCTTCACTCTGAGGATAAAAAGGAGGCAAAGGACAGGAAGGGAGGGAGTATTTTACATTCTTCTCTATTTCTGGCTCCTTCGTTGTCGTTCACTAATATCAAACACGATTTTTCCCCCTCATTTCCTCTACTTACTCCTCTGCTGGCTCACCAAATTCTCGCAAAGATAAGATCGATGCCCAGTGCATCACAGAGAGTCGATAGGCTTGCAGAGCCATGCCTGTGCGTCCCCTCGTGACGCCTCTCGAGGTCAGGAGGGAGTAGCGCGGCTCCGGCCAGTAGCGATCCTGCTCGGTGACCTAGCGGCTCAGGAATCTGATCAGGCCACTTTGCAGAGGCCACACTCCACCAACGGCCCATCAGTTTCTGTTCCGACGGCCAAGAATGAGAACAAAAGAAGTGAAATGCCAGCAACCCTCGGTCTCCTTCCCCGGTTCGATGACCTTTTTGTTTTTTACTCCCCCAGTTCTATTCTGGGAACTGTTAACCCAGAGACAGTCTGATTTTCTCAAACTGCTAACTTTTGGGAGGGAAGAGAGTCTCGGGGTCCTCCTTGCATGGCGTGGAGGATGAGAAATGATCCTAGACACGCTGGCTTCTCTCTTATAGGTGGCATCCGCTACCACCTGATACAAATTAGCCAGCGCCACACATTTCAAAGCGTTCCCTTCCCCATATAAAATTTCACGAGATGCAGGAAGTACGGGCGGTATTATCAGCATGAAGCAAGGTAGAGGCAAGAAACGACTCACTCAGGAACCAGAAGTTTAGGTCCAGAGCTTTCAAAGAAGAACAGAAGCAATCGGCATTTTAGAGAAAATAAATTGGTGTAGGTCAGCACTACGCAACAGAAATAGAATGGCAGCCACATGGTTTAAGTTAACTTTTTTCCAGTAGCCACATTAACAAAGTAAAAAGAAACAGCTGAAATTAATGGTAATTTTTATGTAACCCAGTAGAGTTTAAATATTATCATTTCATCATAATTAATATAAAAAAATTTAACAAGTTAGTTTACCTTCTTCTTTGTACTAAGTCTTGGAAATTTAGTGTGTGTTTATGCATGGGAGACATCTGAATTCAGACTAGCCCCATTTCTTTTTTCCTTTTAATTTTTTTTTACATTTATTTTTGAGAGAGAGAGTGAGATAGAGGGTGACCAGGGAGGGGCAGAGAGAGGAGACACAGAATCTGAAGCAAGCTCCAGGCTCTGAGCAAGCATTCAGCACAGACCCAACTCCGGGGCTCGAACCCAAGAGCTGTGAGATCATGACTTGAGCTGAAGTCAGACACTTAACCAACTGAGCCACCCAGGCGCCCCTGGACTAGCCCCATTTTGAGAAAGCAATAACCACATAAGGCTGGCAACTACAGCGTAGGACAGCTCACAGACAGAGGAAAAGGGGAGAAGGCTCAGACAATAGATTACATTTACAAATCAAGTGAGATTTGGGGCGCCTGGTTGGCTCAGTCGGTTGAGCATCTGACTTCAGCTCAGGTCTCTGTGCTTTGTGGGTCCAGCCCCTCATCAGGCTCTTGTTCTGATGTCTCAGAGCCTGGAGCCTGCTTCAGGTTCTGTGTCTCCCTCTCTCTGTCTCTCCCCTGCTTGCTCTCTCTCTCTCAAAAATAAATAAACATTTTTTAAAAGTATATATCAAGTGAAATTCTCTCCAAAAAGACAGTGGTGGTGTTTTAGCAGAAAAGGAGCTGAGCATAGCCTGTGTGGGCCCCATATCGAGGCCCTAACGCTGCACAGCATCACCGGTGACCCCGGAAAACCGCATCCAGCCCTCGGTGACAGAAGCAAGGCCTGCAGAGGCTGTGGCCAAGCAGCTCCCTCCAGGATGGAAGCCGGAGCAGACATACCAGGGGCTTACAAAGCCTCTGTCAATGAGAAACTGGCTCCACAATCACTTTAAACCACAGTGAGCCCTGACAGGAAACTAACCTAGTAAACCAGACACAGTACCGCCGCCGCCAGGCCGGCCTGCCTGCCACTCCATCTCCCGGTGAAATTTGAGCTCTTTGCAAGCTTCTGCTTCGCTTACTGGAGGGTAAGAGAAGGAAGGCCCCAGAGAGGCCAGAAGTGTTCCGACAGCCCTAGCCACAGGCCCTGGAGTTCTAGGTCACGATCACATCTGGGGGAGAGCAAGTCGGGGGGGGGGGGGGAGTGTAGTCCTGCCCTGCGTGCAAGCCCTTTTGAGCCCATCGGTTCCCCTCTCTGAGCTCTCTGTTGCCCTGTCAGAAAGTGACCATAATAACACCTGCGCACCTGGGACCAATCCGTTCAGGTGCTGAGTTCCTCAGGTACCAAAAGACCACTCGTTGCCATACTATTTAAGCTATATTTGGAAAAAGTGGCCTGTGGCAGTCACTTTGGAAACCTTAGGACTTGGTTCCTGGCAAGGAGGCCAGAGGGACCCAGAAGAGGCCACTGGGGAAACAAACAACATAAAAGCCGGAAGCCCGGGGAAGGGATCTTGTGTGAAAACAGGCTTGGGCGCTACCAGCACAGCCCACGTGGCTTTGGATTTGGAGTGGATGCCATTTCTCTGTTCCCTCTGTAGCCAGGAAGCCTGTGCTCCTATGTGACAATGACGATGCACAAACCAGACTCAGCCAGAGATGGTGTCAAATCAGTCTGCTGGTACAGGGCACCTGGGATTATTCGAATCACATGAGACCAGTGAGTCAGGAGCAGCCAGGGGACCTCCCTGACCCCCATCCCGTATCCACAAAACAGGGTGAGACGCCTCCCGCCAGGGATGTCATCGGAGTCTGGTTCCGAGCCCTCTGTCCATTATGCACGCACCACAGGCTCTAAAGCCCACACTAAACCGACAAGTCAGCGCATTGCACTCAGGACAGCCCGGTGGCTCTGTTAGGATTTTTCCTCACTCTTGCTCAAAATGCCAAGGTGCTAGAGAGCCACTGTACAAGGAGTGCCAGGGAGGCCGGGGCACCTTGAGGAAGGGCAGAGCTGAGGACCCAGGGCCTCGTCTTTGAGGGAGCTCCAACGACTTGCCACCCTTCCCCCTCCCACGGGCACCTGTGTGCCCGGCACCAGCACTTGAGTTCCTTTCACTCCATTTGTGTCCCCTCCATCTGCGGAATTTCTCAAATGCTCCACATTTTCTGGCTGGTTTAACAGCCTTACGGAGGGGTTAAAATCTCAAATTTAAACTGTCAAAGCTGTTTAGGGTCAAACAAAGCCTCAATGATCTAACTGAATCCAGGTTCCTTTCAAAGATGCAACTGAATGCTATGGCCATTTGGTTTTTACAAATTCTCCCTTTTCTGTTGATGTTAAGAAACCCTGACATAGTCCTAGAAGGCAAGTAAACATGCAATGAAAATAAAGCAATGCAATTTCTTAGTAATGCCTTGTGCTCAAATTCATTATCCAACATGGAAACTCAAGGCAGTGGTTCTGGGAAGGCACTGTTCCACCGTAACCTGTCGGTTCCACTCTAGGAGGGAAAGTCAACACACCTAACCTTTCTCTTGTGTCTTCACCCTGATTTCTGATGTAAAATTGAGCAGTCTTCTTGACTCTCTGAGCCTCAGTATCACTACCTATAAAATGGAGAAAGCAGGGGAACCTGAGTGGCTTAGTTGGTTAAGCCTCTAACTTCAGCTCAGGTCATGATTTGCAGTTTGTGAATTCAAGCCCCACATCAGCCCTGTGCTGACAGCTGGGAGCCTGGAGCCTGCCTGGGATTCTGTGTCTCCCTCTCCCTCTCTTTCCCTCCCCTGCTCACGCTCTATCACTCTCAAAAATAAATAAACATTAAAAAATTTTTGTTAATTTTAAATAAAATAAAATGGAGAAAGCAGCTTCTTTTCTGGGACGCCTGGGTGGCTCAGTCGGTTAAGCGTCTGGCTTCGGCTCAGGTCATGATCTCATGATTCATGTATTCGAGCCTCGCATCGGGCCCTGTGCTGACAGCTAGCTCAGAGCCTGGAGCCTGCTTCTGATTCTGTGTCTCCCTCTCTCTCTGACCCTCCCCTGCTCTCACTGTCTCTCTTTGTCTCTCAAAAATAAATAAAAAACATTTTAAAAAAGCAGCTTCTTTTCTACCTAGCAACCTGTATGAAGAATATCAGAGGGGCACCTTGGTGGCTCAGTTGGTCAAGCGTCCAACTTCGGTTCAGGTCAAGATCTCACGGTCCATGGGTTCGAGCCCCACGTTGAGCTTGGTACTGACATCTCAAAGCCTGGAGCCTGCTTTGAATTCTGTGTTTCCCTCTCTCTCTGATCCTCCCCCACTCACATTCTATCTCTGTCTCTGTCTCTCTCTCTCAAAATTAAATAAACATTTAAAAATTTTTTAATAAAAAAATATTGGAATAACTCCGATTGGGAGCATGAATTTTTTTCTTTCCTTTATTTTCCAACAATTTTGAAATTTGATTGCATTACTCAAAGAAAGGAAATTTAATGTATTTGTAAAATTTAACATAAAGTAACTTGAAATTGAATTCCATATGAGGGCAAATCACAGTCAATTCTTTCTTTTTTCCCCCTTCCTTTTTTAAAAAAAATTTTTAAGAGAGAGAGCACAAATGAACGGGGAGAGAGGCACAGGGAGAGAGAGAAAGAATCTCAAGTAGGCTCCACACAGCAGAGAGCCCTACAGGGGACTTGATCCCACAACCCTGGGATCATGACCTGAGCCAAAATCAAGAGTCGGACGCTCAACTGACTGAGCCACCCAGGCGCCCCTCAGAGTCGATTCTTTATTACCTTTGTGCCACTGAATTCACAGAGTGTTTTGTCTACATTCAATTTTTTATTTTTTTATAATAGTTTATTGTCAAATTGTTTTCTATATAACTCCCCACAAGTGCCCTCCATGACCATCACTACATTCAATTTTTTAAGTATAAGTGGAACTCCCCTGGTCATTATGAACACCTCTGGGACAACCTTAATCAATCAAAAAATGTAAATGTATGTGTTTATTTTGAACTGTGAGTTCAGCATTGTGGGAAGTGCTTGGAAAGTCTGGAAGGCTCTGGTCCTGCCCTGAAGAGATTCACAAAGATGTTAGAGAAACAAGACCAGGAGCTTCTACTTGTTGGTACCTACTTGTCAGCAGGCACTGCTGTAGGAACGCCTAAGTAACCTTGCTGACTATGTGAGGAGCCATTCTAAGTATCCCCATTGGACAGATGAGAAAACGGAGCCCCAGTTACTGCGCTGTGCCCATAGGACAATGGAGGAAATTCTCTGGTTATTGGATGACATAATGAAACATAAATTAGAATAAAGAGGGGTCAGCTGAGAGACAGTTGTGCTGTTCATGGGGTGCCTGGGTGGCTCATTCAGCTAAGAATCCAACTTGGTTTCAGCGTAAGTCATGATCTCACAGTTCGTGAGTTCGAGCCCCTCATTGGGCTCTGTGCTGCCAGTGCAAAGCCTGATTGAGATTCTCTCTCTTTCTCTGCCCCTAACCCCCTCCTCTCAAAAATAAATAAACATTAAAAGAGAAAGCAAGCAAGTTGTGGTGTTCAATATGGTAGCCACAAGCCAGTATGCTTACTGACTGAGACAAAGCCTGTATAACTAAGGAAATGAGACACAATGAAATCTTCTTCTCTTTCTTTCTCACAACCTTACTGTTGGTAGGACTACAATTTACTTTAACCACTGAAATTTTAACTTCCCAACTGAGCTATGTTATAAACATAAAATACACACTGAAATTCAAATACTTTCCTATGAAAAAGGAATGTAAAATAATTCATGAATAATTTTTATAGAGATTAAATGTTAAAATGACAATATTTTCGGTACATTCAGGTAAAATAGGGTATAGTGATAAAATCGTTTCAGCTCTTTCTTTTTACATTTCTAATGTGTCTACTACAAAAATTCAAATTACAAGCGTGATTCTCATTGTATTTCAGTGGACGGTGCTGATATAGAACTTCAAAACCCTGGGCGTCAGTAAAAGATATGTCACAAGGCTTTTTATTTTTTATTTTTTAGTGTTAGCCTGAGCTAATATTTCCTTAAACTAAGAATTAAGGGGCGCCTGGATGGCTCTGTCAGTTAAGCATCTGACTTCAGCTCAGGTCTTGATCTCACGGCTCATGGGCTCAGGCCCCACGTCAGACTCTGTGCTGACAGCTCAGAGCCTAGAGCCAGCTTTGGAGTCTGCGACCCTCTCTCTCTGCCCCTTTCCTGCTCACACTCTGTCCCTTTCTCTCAAAATTAAGTAAATGTTAAAAAAACAAAAAAAAATTAAAACACTTTCCAAATGATTTTACTTGGCTGCCATCTAGAATCATCTGTAATGCTTTTATTTAGACCGTACACTTTGCAAAGGACCTTCACATGCATTATGTAAGCTCCCACATCTTCTTTATAGTGAGTGAGATAGAGCAGGGATAAGAATCCCATTTTCCAGAGCAGGACACCAAGGCTAGCTAATCCCATTGCTAGTGATGGGCAGAGTAGGCATCGGCCACTTTTTCAGCTTCTGTCTGCCATCCTTCCTTAGCCAGAGGCTGCCTCGAACACACACTTGTCCCCATCACTCGCACTGGCTAATCCAGAGGCCGCCCCATGCGGCAAAATTGCTCAAAAAAAGAATACCATACCCGGATGCTGATATCTGTGGGTACTGATCCAGACGCATGGCCATGCCCTTTTCCATACTCCAGGGAGGCATTCAGGAGCCGGCTGCTTGGCTCCAACAGGCTGTGAAAGCAAGCACCTCTGGACACCAGGAAGTCAGTGGCAAAACGTATGTCTTCTCTACATAAATTGGCTACTTAGCCCAGGCCCCCTCAGATGCGACCCATCTTCCTGACTTCACCTGGAAGCTCTGATGGCTGGCGCAGCTCTTCGCCTCCCACGGCACCCTCTCCAACAAGCCCTTGCACAAAGGACATGCTTAATAAAGGTCTGCTCAGACAGGGGGCCAAGAGCGAAGTCAGCACCTTCTTTCTAATATAAATCCAGGGAGGCCTCCTGGCTCTGGCGAGGTTAAGAGAGGCCATGTTGCCTAATGCTAAGTGTGAGGGTTCCAAAGTTAGATGGAAACCTTGAGTCAGGTTTCTGATCCGGCCCCTCGAGACATGTGTGACCTGGGCCAAACTGCATAACGTTTCTGAGCTATGTTGTCCCATTTTTTTAAACTTTTTTTTTTTAATATATTTTTGAGAGACAGAGAGAGACAGTGCAAGCAGAGGAAGAGCAGAGAGAGAGGGAGACACAGAATCTGAAGCAGGTTCCAGGCTCTGAGCTGTCAGCACAGAGTCCAATGCGGGACTCGAATCCATGAACCTTGAGATCATGACCTGAGCTGAAGCCAGATGCTTAACCGACTGAGCCACCCAGGCGCCCCTGTTGCCCCATTTTTAAAATGAGGATGATGATGGTGGTTGGAGTTGATCCCTAGAGCCAAGGAGGTGAGGCAGGACTCAAGTGTAGCTGGTACTCCATTCCGCAGGTCATATACCAGTCAGGGCAGGGTCAGCCAGAAAAGAGGGTCACTGTTCTCGAAACCATTCAGAGATGCTAACTGCGAACCCAGACAGCGCCTGAAAGGTCAAGTCTCCCCAGATGGGAAGCCTTTTCCTTGTTGTGAAGACTCGCTGTGGTAGGTGATACACAGCATCCTTGGTCGGAAGTGACTTTCAGAATGCTGCGATCTAGGGGCTAATGAAATATGTTCTATGTCCATGGAACTTTCTCTCCCTCTCTGAGGTAATGGAAAGGACGTGACAGACAGGGTCCATATCCCAGTTCACCCCATTTGTTTGTGCCTGTTGGGCCTCAGTTTCTCATTTGTACACAGGAACAATATCAGGACTCTGGTGGTGGGTGCGCGGCAGCCCCACGGCAATTCTGAGTGACCTTCCCACTCGCTGAGAGAAGAAAGCAGCCAAGGAGGGGGCCCTGAGCATCACGCTGATTTCCCTGACCGGCCTCTACTGAAATCTCAATTCCTAGCCTCACCTCCAACTGTGGACAGGTGAGAGGGTTACTCCTGTTGGAGAATTCACCCACGGTTGGGCTACTATCCCCACATCTTCGCACTGGGCACCCAGTTTCCTCTCAACCAGACATCCCCCCCCCACTAGTTGTAGGCACACTGCTCTCACCGCCTGCCAAATATTTTCATTAGAGAGCTCCATCCGCTCATTAAATTCAACATGAGCTGAACCAAAATGACCACCCTCCTTCCAAAACCCCCATCTCCCCCTCTCCCCACTGGTGATTTTGCTTTTAATTTTACTGTTGTGGCAGCAATCAGAAGAGAACTTCTACAAGGGCACCACTGAATCCAGCCACCTCGCTGTCTCTGTAGCCGTATCATGCCTTCACTCCCGTTACCACAGTGAGCTGTCTCTGCACCTGCATCCAAGGCCACCCCACTCCTCTCCTCACTCAACCAGACCTGTCCTTTGTCTCCATCAAAGCCCTTCTCAAATGGGCCATTCCCGTCAACCCACAAACTTATGAATAAATTGTACCATCTCCCCCGCCATTAAAAAACTCCCTTGACCCCACATCATCCCATGCCTCTGCTTCCTTTTACAAGAGGAGACCTCAAAATAAGTATCAATACTTGTTGTCTCTACTCTGCTCTCATTGTTTCCAGAACCTTCTTCCACTAGGCTTTCCAGTCACTATCATCCAAGCTCTTAGTGTTCTATTGTTCTTGTCGCCGGTGACCTCTGTGTTGGCAAATCCAATAGCTACTTCCAGTCATCAGATTACTCAACTGATGATCAGCATCTGATATAGCTAATGATTCCTTCTTGAAACACATTTTTCATCTGGCCTTTACAATGTTACTCTCCCTTCAATCTTTTCCTAGCTCACTGCTTACTCTTATTCAATCTTCTTTGCCGGTTCTTTATCATCTTCCCAACCTCCAAATCTTGGAACATCTATTCTTCTTGCTTTTTCTCTTCTCACCCCCATGATGATCTCACCCAGTCTCATGGGTTTAAAGAAAATCTATATACTGACAACTCCAGATATTACATCTTCAGGCCAGATTTTCTTCTTTAAACTTTAGATTCATATATACAACTGCCTACTTGAGATTTCTTCTTACAAGTCTCGAATGTAACGTTCATTTTAGATGCAACCCCCAACACACACACACACACACACACACACACACACACACACACAACATGTGCACGCGCACACACAGCCTGCTTTTCCCTAGGATATCTTCATCTTAGTAAATGCCAAAAATCAGTTGTCGGGCCAAAAATTTTAGAGACAACCTTGACATGCTCTCCATTTCTCACACTTCAAAACCAGCTCATCAGTTCTACCATCAAAAAATATCTAGGATCAGGAGAACCTGGGTGGCTCAGGCAGTTAAGATGCCAACTTTTGATTTTGACTCAGGTTATGATCTCACAGTTGGTGAGTTCAAGCCCTGCATCAGGCCCTACGCTGGTGGTGTGGAGACTGCTTGGGATTCTCTTTCTTTCTCTCTGTCTCTCTCTGCCTTTTCCCCTCTTGTACTGTCTCTCAAAATAAATAAACTTAATAATTTTTTTCGTAATATCTAGAGCCTAATTTTCACCATTTCTGCCATTATCACCCTCATCCAAGCCACCACCCTCCCTGCCCATCCGTGTAACAACTTCCAGCAAGATCCCTGCCTCCCTGTTGTATTTTATTTTCCATCCAGCAGCAGAATGACAGTGGTAAAAATAAGTCAGGTCATAGCACTCATCCAAAAATGAACATCCTAAGCCCCGTCCCCCTTGAAGATCTCATGGTTGGCATCAGCCATTTGGTATTTAGCACATCCTGATGGGCATCATTCATTCATCCAGCAAATATTCATGTGATCAGACTCCTATCATATGTTACCAATATTTTCTTTCCATACTTGCACCTGACCTATTCAGTTATGTTATAAGCTCTTTGAAAGAGAAAACCAAGAGCTCAAATGTATTCGAATGGTCTATGCAATTTTATATGTATATGCGTAATTACTGATCACAGAGAATGTGGCCTATTTCATGCCCCTGCATGGTTACACGTGTTGTTCCATTTGCATAGAAGGAGCTCGCTCTCTCTCTCTCCTCCCACTATTTTGATTCCCTTCTGTCAGGCAAATTCTCCCCCTTCTTTGGGGATCTTCTATCTCCAACACACTGCATTGTCAGGTTTCATGGTTTTCTGTCTATTTTGTTTGGTGAATGATTTCCTCTCCTAAAACCACTGCCAATAATATTTTATGATATATTTAAGCATTTTACTTTTTTTCCCACAGGAAAAACACTAATTAAATCCATGCAGGTACCATATATTGGCATATATCAGTGAACTTTAAATGTATATTCTTATGAGTAGTACCTTATGTATCTAAAATGTAATTCCTCCTTTTTTATCCTCACAACGTCCTCATGAGTTGCTCTGGAACCTCCCCACGTGGCATTTGGATTAATGACTTCTGCAATTCCATGCTTCTGTTGTTCTACATATTGCTCCACTTGCCTGCAATGCCCTAAGAGTAGAAAGAGATTCAGAAAATGAGTCAATAAAGCACACTTGATATACACCAAAGGTCCCCATATTATTGCTCGTATTTGCCATTCCTTGGGTCTCACAAGTGACATTAAGAAACAAAGGAGAATTGGGGTGCCTGGGTGGCTCAGTCAGTTAAGTGTCTGACTTTAGCTCAGGTCATGATCTCACAGCTTGTGAGTTCAAGCCCCGCACTAGGCTCCATGCTGACAGCTCAGAGCCTGGAGCCTGCTTTGGCTTCTGTGTCTCCCTCCCCTGCTGGTGGTCTGTCTGTCTGTCTGTCTCTCTCAAAAATAAATAAACATTAAAAAAAGAAAGAAAGAAAAACAAAGAAGGATAAAGAAGCTTTATAGTAATAGAAATTCTGAAAATCATGAAAATTGAGAAAGGTGATAATAAAAATAGTCTGGTGGATAAACTGGCATTTTCTTTCTTTCTTTTTTTAATATTTTAAAGTTTGTTTTTGAGAGAAAGATAGAGTGCAAGTGCGGGAGGGGCAAAGAGAGAGAGAGGGAGACACAGAATCTGAAGCAGGCTCCGGGCTCTGAGCTGTCAGCACAGGGCTCGATGCGGGGCTGGAACTCCACCACCACGAGATCATGACCTGAGCCAAAGTCAGACGTTTAACCGACCGAGTCACCCAGGCGCCCTTAAACTGGCATTTTCTAAGCAAACCACCTTGGTTCAAATTTCATCTCCGGGTCTTTCTGGTTGTGTGTCCTTGGGCCTGTTATTTTACATCTCTTATTCTCAGTTTCTTCAACTACTAAATGATGATAATAGAAGAAACTAACAGATAGTATTGTGATGACTCAAAAAGATGATTATATAAAATACTTAGCATGTAGCAAGCACTGTATAAGTAAATAAATATTATTTATAGACATGATTGTGTCCAAAACCAGAAATAGATACATGCATTCATACTTTTAAAAAAAAGTCTGGAAACAGCTTAATAGTGAACATAATACACTCTCGCAGAATCCTAAAAATATTATTGAACTTAGAAGACTTAGAAGATAAGAGGGGGTATCTTTAGGTTAGCATGGGTTCATTGGGATTAAGTAAAATCCACTAATCTTATTTCCTGTATGGAAAGAATTATTAAACAGGTGAATTAATGTAATTATCCAGAGGTAGTATATCTTCATTTCTGTGATGTTCTATACTGTCTTTGGTGATTTCCTTAGGAGAAACATAAGCAAGATGAGGATTCTGTTAGGAAAGTGAGTTAAAAATATACCAATGGCCATGATGGAGTAACTGATACAGGCCCTGCCTTCCTGTGGTAAATGACTAGAAAACAAGACACGAGCAATGGGACTATCATTTTTAGACATTTGAAAACAGGCAGTCCTTGAGTGTGATCCCTGAAAATAGAGATACAAATTAGATGCGCCTTGTGATAGACTAGGTATTTGGTCTGAAAGTATTTCCAAAGCTATAGTACAGGAAGGAGCAGCCAAAGCACAGCATAGTAGTCTTGCTGAATTGAGGAGGCAGAGATCGAAGCTTGAGTAGGTAGAGGCAGCAGGAATTTGTGGACTAGAACACCGCACAGAAAGAATCGATCCAGGAAAAGAGATCCACAAATCTGCAGTGACCCCCTTGAGTCATTCATTAAGTACTAAGTTTCACATGCACAGGAAGAAACTCTATGAAGCCGGGCCAATAACAAATACTGAGAATCTGAAATGAAGCATTTCTAGAGCTCACACGGGGCTGGGAAATAGCCAAGTTCCGACCAGCCAGCAGGGAGAGAGTTGGTTGAACCTTGGGGCATTTTGTAGAGACCCCAGAAGGGTCACACCTTAGAAATACAGTAAAACTACTCCAAGGGTAAAAGTTATTCTATATTCATCTTTTGAAATCATTTGAAGTTTCTTGGGGCGCCTGGGTGGCTCAGTCAGTTAAGCATCCAGCTTCGGCTCAGGTCATGATCTCATGGTTTGTGGGTTCAAGCCCCATGCCAGGCTTTGTGCTGACAACTAGCTCAGAGCCTGGAGCCTGCTTCTGATTCTGTGTCTCCTTCCCTCTCTGACCCTCCCCTGCTTGTGCTGTCTCTCTTCTGTCTCTCAAAAATAAATAAAAAACAGAAAAAAAATTTTTTAATTTAAAAAAAAAGAAAGAAAACTAGACACATCATACTGAAATTACTGTAAGGCAAAGGTAAAAAGATTATTAGAAAAGCATCCAGAGGAAAAAAGACATATTAAAAACCGAGAAACAAAGTACTAATGCAAGCCAGAGGGATACCTTTACCTGCACGATTTCTGTGCAAGAGTAAATGTATGAGTAACCGAAATAGTAAAGGTATGAGTAACTATAACATATATTTAAGTACATTGAATTAATAAATTAAAACCTTCCCCCAGATAAACTCTAACCTTATATGGTTTCAAAGATGAGTTCTAGCCAACCTATAAAGAAGAGTAATACCTACCTCACAAAACTTTTTAGAAAATGGATAAAAGGGGAACACTGGCCAGCTCCTTTTATAGGACATGATGCCAGAATTGAATAACAAATTATAAGAAAAGGAAATTTCAAACAGATATCCTAACACAAAAATCCTAACAAAACATTAGCAAATTAAATTCATCCATGTATAAGGGGCACCTGGGTGGCTCAGTCAGCTAAGCGTCCGACTTCCGCTCAGGTCATAATCTCACGGTTCGTGGGTTTGAGCCCCATGTCGGACTCTGTGCTGACAGCCCAGAGCCTGGAGTCTGCTTCAGATTCTGTGTCTTCCTCTCTCTCTGACCCTTCCCTGCTCACTCTGTCTCTCAAAAATAAATAAAAATTTTTTGAAGAAGAAAAAAATATTCATCCACAGATACAAATGATGATGCATCATAACCAAATGGAATTTATACGAAGAATGCAATATTAGTTTAACATTTGAAATTCAATCTCTGAGGTTCACCATAACAATGAAAAAAAGAAGAAAACCACATAATCATCTACACGCTTTGTAGCGTTTGACATGCTGACTTAAAAATTTATATGGAATTGCCAAAGACCTATAATATACATAACATAATTTTAGAAAAAGAACAAGGTTGGAGGATTCATATGACCTGATTTCAGATTTACTATGAAGCTACACTATACAACACAGGCTGTTGTTGACAGAGGACAGGCAGACAAGTCAGTGGAGAGCATAGAGCCTCCAGAAATAGATTCTCCTATAATTTGGTCCGTTGAATTTTGGTCAGTTTTGACATTTTGGTCAAGTAATTCACACAGCTGATTGACCAAGGTAATTCAATTGGGGGGGGGAAAACAGTCTTTTCAAAAAATGATGTCACAGGTGTGCCTGGGTGGCTCAGTCGGTTAAGTGACGGACCAGCTCAGGTCATGATCTCACAGTTCATGGGTTCAAGTCCTGCATCAGGCCCTGTGCTCACAGCTTGGAGCCTGGAGCCTGCTTTGGATTCTGTGTCTCCCTCTCTCTGACCCTCCCCTGCTCACACTCTGTGTCTCTCTCTCTCAAAAATAAATAAATGTTAAAAAAAATTTTTTACGTGATGTCAGAAAACTGGAATGTTGGGGGAAAACCATACATTTTGACTTTACTTTCACACACACACACACACACAGAAACTCAAATGGATCATGAAACACAACCTAAAATTAACAACTCCAAAACTTCTAAGAGGAAACAGGAGAAAATCTTATGATTTTAGGATAGCAGTGATTCCTTAGGGCAAATAAAGCATTAAAAGAAAAATATGGTAAGTTAAACACCATGAAAAGTTAGTATTTCTGTTCTGTTCCTTGAAAGATGTGGTTAAGAAAATAAAAGAAAAAGCCATGAAGTGGAGGGAGGGGGAGGTGGAAATATATATATTTCTTGAATCAGACTCTATATATAAGTTCATATATATATATATATATAATAAATACATAAATAAGAACTTTTACAATTGGATAAGATGAACACAACCAATTTAAAAATGGACACAAAAGGGGGTACGTGGCTGACTCAGCTGAAAGAGCATGTGATTCTTGATCTCAGGGTCAAAAGTTCAAGCCCTATGTTGGGTGTACAGATTACTTAAGTAAATAAATGAACATAAATAAATAATAAATAAGACACAAAAGATTTGAATAAATGCTTCACAAATAAAGATCTATGAATAGCCAAGCATATGAAAAAAAAACAAGCTCAATATCATTAGTCATCATGGAAATGAAAATTAATGACACAGCGATGCGCTACCACACACAGCGGCAGTGTCAGCAAGTCCCCAGAACAACCAGAATGCTCGTACATGGCGGGAAAGAGAACAAAACGAGACCACTCTTCAGAAAACTGACAGTTTCTAATGAAGTTAAGCACGCACTCACCGTATGGCTTAATAATTCTACTGTTCGGCATTTACCCAAGAGAAAGATATGTCCACACAAAGACTTGTAGAGAAATGTTTGAGACTGTTTTAACCAGAATAGCTCAAACTGGAGAAAACCCAAATGTCCACCAACAGATGAATATATAAAGAAGTTGTGATTTATTCTTATAATGGAATACTCCTCAGGAATAAAAAAGATCAAACTACCAAAGTACTAACATGTGCTACCATGAATGAATCCCAGAAACATACTGAGGAGGGGCGCCTGGGTGGCTCAACCGGTTGACCGTCCGATTTGGGCTCGGGTCATGATCTCACAGTTCATGGGTTCGAACCTGTGTGAGGCTTTGTGCTGACAGCTCAGAGCCTGGAGCCTGCTCTTGATTCTGTGTCTCCCTCTCTCCCAGCCCTTCCGCCACATGCACTCTCCCCAAAATAAAAAAATATTTTAAAACAAACAAATAAATTAATAAATAAAGGGGGCAGGGTAAGACTCTTTGAGGCTCCCATCCAAGTTGAGAGCTTAAGGATGAGTGGGTAGGACTTATTTACTTGAGCGGTGCATTTTGCATTATAAAGCCCCAATGTAGGAGAGGAAAGCATTTTGAAGGAACCAAGGGGGAAGATTGGTTGTGGCAGGGGCCCTAAGTATGAGGGAGAGAGCGAAACAGGAGATGAAGCCGGAAAGGCAGGCAGAAAAGTCAAGCCTGTCCTGGGAGCAATTCAAGGGATCCTGAGCAGGAGTGAGGACGTCAGACCTCAGCTCAATCGGGAGTGGGAGGAGGACAGAAGAGACATACCCGGCCTAACTTACCTGGAGGAGGCCTCTGAAAAAGTCCTGAAATGTGGAGGAGGTGGGCTGGAGCCACAGCCATCCCGGCAGGACAAGTCATCCGAAACTTGGGGAGGATGAGATCGCATACACGGAGGTGCCAGAAAAGAAGAGTAGGGGCCCAAGACAGAGCCCACAAAGAACAACGACAAGGAGGGCCTGACAGGCGGGAAGAAAAGCAGAAAAGTGTTATACCGAGAAGCAAAGGAGGGGTTGAGAGCCCTTCAAGGTGGATGCAGTTGGAGACGACATCCCTTCTAACTCAAGGTTCTGGACCCATTCATAAGGCCAGTGGGCGGTGGTGATAATAAGGGCTAAGGGAGCGCTCTCCCCGCGCGTTCAAGACGCTGTTTTAAGCACTTTGCGGGTGAATCATCTGATATGATGCTCCAAGAGCAACAATGGGTCAGAGAAGGGGAGCTCTGCTCTGGATGATCCCCCGCCAAAGCCAGAACCTCAGCATTCCTTCGTCCTACTGCCTTTTCACTGGCCTGGCTTGCCTAGCTATTTCTCCAAAATTGCGGCAGGGGCTAGGAGATCCAAATTCTCTCTACCGTGGAATGCGGTATACTCTAACCTATTTCAGACTTTGGACTTCTGGGTCTCCTCCCTGGCCCACCCTAAAGCCAGCTGAGTCTCAGGCCAGAGGAGGAGACAGCTGCCAAGCACGCCCCCCAGGGAAAGAGCATCCATTCCTGCAGATGCCCGGTACAGCTGTCCCCTCCCCCTCCCCGCCCTTTATTATTTCTTGATTATTCCACAGTTGGTCACAGAACTTCTGCAGGAGTTAGCAACCCTGCTACAACTTGTGGGAGGGGGGCGGAATGGGGGGATGGGGGGTGGATAAGGGGAACATCTCCAGCCCAGCTCCCCCCTGCAATTCTCTCCCCTCCCTTGCCGTCCCATCCCTCGGGTTGGCACCCTTCTCTTTGCTTCCCGGGCCTTATATAGTCATGCGGTTTCACAAGTACCAAGGCGGCCTGGCTGCCAGCACCTCTAACCACTCTGCTGCCAAGGCGATGGCTGAGGCGAGCTGCAAACTCGGCTTCTGAGCCAGACACCAAATGTATCTATTTTCTGCTTCTCGCGCAAGGCACCCGAGACGGCCTCCAGGGCCTTGGGTCCCTTGCCACGGGTGCCGCATGCACTCCACAGACGCTTACAAGGAGACCCGGGCGCCCGGGGCTGGGGGAGTCCGGGGTTAGGGGACTGGCTGCGCGCGGTGCAGGCGGACGCGAGCAGGTGCTAACCACCGCCCTCTCCCTCTCCCTGCGCGCGCAAGGCTCAAGTTCTTTGTGTCTGCGCCTCTCAGCTCGCTGTCTGCGCTAGACTGGGTGGGGTGGGGGAAGCCGGAAGCGGCAAATCAACGTCTGGGTCTTGAAAAATGCCTAGAAGGGTGGACATTTTCATTAGAAACCCCTGCACCCTTGGAGAGAACGAGCCTGCGCGAGCAGCAGCCTTTGCCTCCGCGGCCCCCGCCCTCCCCCGACGCCCTCACGCCCCCATCGCCTCACCTCCCCCTCCTGATTCCTCTACCAACCTCCTTCCTCCCTGGTCATCTGGATCTCGTTGTTCTTGCCTTTTCCCCAGCTGCCTGTCTGCATTTGCAGCCCTGCACGTGCACAGACACACACGTGCTCTCAGCACTCCCACCCTGTAGCCCCTCACTGCGACAACCCAACACCTTTCAAAGATTCATAAGGCAGTTCCTTCCCTGGCTCCAAGACCCCCTTCACAGAATGAGCCCTTTATTCCAACGTTGGAGTAGAAAGAGCCTTGGGTATAGTTAACCGCAACGAGAGAAGCCACCAGGAAGGGCTGTATTTTCATACGGGAGAGTGGGTGGGCAACTTCTGCGGTTTGGGATATTTTAGTCATTTCCCAAAGAATATACTATATGAACAATCTATTTCTCCACTCCGAGGGCTTCCCTGCAAGAGGACTGTTAAAGGGAGTGTTCAGGAAACAAAACTAATGAAATGTTTTCCCCTCACTTCACCTGAAGGCCTTTCACCACGTTTAATTATGGTTCACTTTATATTTTATATGTTCGCCGATGTGTTGGAAACACACACACACACACACACACACACACACACACAGGCAAAAATCTAGGACCTTGTCGCTTTAAGAAACTAGACTAAAAACACCTTAAATGAACTCTGCAGCAGACAGATTTTTAAAAAAAAAGAAAGAAAGAAAAGAAAAGAAAGAACGAAAGAAAGAA
Source organism: Suricata suricatta (assembly GCF_006229205.1). Taxonomy (NCBI): domain Eukaryota; kingdom Metazoa; phylum Chordata; class Mammalia; order Carnivora; family Herpestidae; genus Suricata; species Suricata suricatta. The sequence goes on from NC_043710.1 coordinate 92,101,630, forward strand.
AGAAAAAGGGGGGAAAAGGCCCTTCTCTGGCCCTTGCTGCTTTTGCCATTATTCATGATGTAATTTTTCAGGTGTTAGTTTGGCAGAGAAAGATTGGAACAGGGCTTGTTGCTAGGACATGAATGAAGAAGAGGAATCCCATTGGTTCTCTAGGACTCCTCAGGAGCCAATGAGAATGAAGGGGATGGAGGGGCGGGGCGGGGGTGGTAAAGCCACCCAAAAAAAAAAAAAAAAAAAGACTGGCTGGACTATTATTGTATTGCTATGTTAAAGTAAAGTGAGGTACCGTAAATTTATGGGAGGGTTTTTTGGGGGGGGCCTATTTTTTTTTAAGTTGTAGGTGGGTAGTGTTGTCCGAGGGACTAATGCTGAAGAATGAGCAATTAAGAGGCAGCTTTGTTCACACTGTCCTGGGTTTCACTAATAGCTCACTGTCACCCGCAGTCTGGAGCAGTATGCAAACGAGACCAGGCACATTTCACACCCTCACCCTGCTGCCACACACTGATCCTGGAACATAATTATGCTAGAGCTTCGGGGTGGGGGGAGGCTTTGATGCTTCCTCTAGTCCTGATCACAGTCAGGTGAACCCCAAACAACCTTTTGCAATGTGAGTGAAACGGTGCCGCGTGCATAACCCAGGGATTCAGCGTGTTCCCTGCCCAAAGCTTGGGAGACGCCTCCCCCAACACCCTGCCCTGGCATCTCAGCGGGTCACAGGAAGATCTGGCCCAGCAAAACCGCCGTTCTGATCACAACCACGTGCGCGTGCAGAGCGGCAAAGAATGTCACCCCCCGGGTTTCCAGACCCGAGCAGTAAAACGTTCACTCACTTAAACCGTTTGAGTCTTAGCCTCCAGGCTAGGAAAGTGAGCAGTTTGGTGTGCCAGTCATGCTCAGCTGCTTGATTCTAGAAAGTTCCTGGCAAATTTGGGCAGGAAGGGAAGCTTTGATCCCGACGGGGCCCCCATTTTCCCCTCCACTGACTGTGTAGACTTGATAATCATCCACCTTCCTTGCCATATTCCATTGTCTGGACTCTGGCTGTATCCCACACCTTTTCTTTAATAAATGTGTGGGGTTTGGGCAGGGTGACTTGAAACACACATGCAATAAATTGACTTCTTATTGGGTTATAGACCTGGCCAGTTTATTTACACCCCGGAGGGGGCTCAAACTCTGCCAGATTCCTACTTCAGAGATTCTGTGGCGGGAATCCAGCAACATAAAAGGATTTCTCCTTGTAATCGGAGCACTTCCTAAGACCACAGTCAGTTTCAACCAATTAACATCTCTGATTGCAGTAGACGATTTTAGGAAACTCAGAAGTACCGAGAGGGTTTTCAACCACAAGCCTTTATTGGATCCATGGCAAGAACTGACCTGATTATCAATTTCTTGCTTACAGATTTCTGTGACTTCCGAGTTTGTTGGAGATTTGGGGGGATGGAGGGTGGGGCATGAGCAGAAAATGGGAGGAGGTAAGACAAAAAGGGAGACTTTTTAATCTGCCTTTCCTTCTCCTTCAGCCAAACAAATGCCAGGCTCTGCTCACATCCTCAGCACTGATAGAAAACACAGCTCCAAGTGCAGATCCTAATTGCACCCTTCAGGTGACAGGTAGCATGTGTATACTTCAGTTCAAAGCCAACATAGGGGTTGAGTAAATCTGATTTCAGGCAGCATTTCAAAATAAAAGCATTCAACCTCGAGCCCCAAACAGGAGGCCTCCTTGCAGCCTTTTACCAGGAATCATGAGAGATGTACTTCACACAAGGTCTCCACTCAAACCTCACTTTGTCCTCAGTTCTCATAAAACCTCAGACTGCTTACAAAGCGGCCCCGCCTGAACTGAGCGGAGGCTCCAGAGAATAGTGCCAGGGAGTGGAAAATGCATGGTAATGATTGTTGCAGGCAGCTAGCCCACACTGCGGAGTGGGGGCCGAGCAGCCACCAAGGGGGACATACTGGTCCCAAGACAGAAGAAGGAAGGTTGCATGGTGCTTTCTCTCCCTGTATCTTAATATATGAACCAGCCAAGGTCCCTTTTCCATTTATTGGGGAAATGGATAAAAATCATAAGCTGTCCATTTCATGGGAGAGAGAGAGAGAGAATTATGGGTCAAGTTGAAAAATCAATATTACAGTGCCGTCATTTAAGCGATACAGATTGTATTCAAGGCCAGGCTCTAAATTTAAACCTCTAAATATGCAACATATGTATTATTAACTCTGTAGAAAAGCATCGTGCAAAGAACTAACAAAGGTCCCCGAAGTTAAGTGGTCTGTGCTCAGTTAACCCAAGGCAGCCTGGGGCAGGAGCCAGGAAGGGACATTTCCCACTCTGATCCAGAAAGGACTCTCTGCCCACAAACAAACTTCAGAAATGAGCCCATTTTCATTGCCAGTGTGTGAACTATAGCTAATTATGTTTTCCTGCAAGGGAAGCAAATTATATTGATTGTACAATAAAAGCTATTGTCATTCCTAGTATATTCATCATGACTCAGAAAGATGCAAAAATATTGACTTGCTCTAAATAGCATTTTACTTTTGTCTCCAGACAGCAGTTTTTAAGGGACAGAATAACCAGAGAGAGTTTTGTTAACCGGTTACAGGCAGGGAAGGTGACAAAAGAGACAAGGAATTTGGGATATGATCTCACCCATCCTATGAGAATGACAGAGTGCTCTCAGGGAAAGGACATAAGGGAAAGGGTTAACCGGTGCTATTACACGTATTATTTTTTAAATTTCTTAAAACTCCTGGCAGTACCTACAGTAACAAGAAAATAAGGAAGCCCACTGACATCTCTGAAAAGAAGGTGATTAATTAAAGTAATTAGGCTGTGCTGAATTATTAAAATACGGAGTCTTCTGGAGGGACCATCAAAAAGAGGCGGGACATTTTTTCAGTTCAAAAATTAAAACCATATTCCGGTTCATTAGCTGAGACAGGAACTCACACGTTTTAGCCTACAATCTTATTCACAGATGCGTAAGTGTCTAATATTTCACACCTTTGTAATGGCTCTTGTAAAAATTAAAAAAAAAAAGGAAAGAGAAAGAAAAAAAACAACAACCTGACTTCAATTATTTTATGGCTTATAGTGCAGAGATCTTTTGGAAGAATGACAAGGAGACTTTCAGGTTGACTTTGAAAATGCCCCCAGGCTTTGAAATGTTAGGTGTATTAGGACCTGTGCTTGAATCCAGGGGACAATGGAGGGAGAAAGAGGCTTCCCATAACACATTCTTTGGCTGTGTCTTCAAAGCAGTCGGTGTCTCTTTCTTTCCTACTAAATAGAACTCCTTGGCCTGACTTTAAAATCTCTCACTATCAGCCTCGACCTCAGGAATCCTACCCGGGGTCAGTCAGGTGAATCCCACTGTCTTGCTCCACACCATACGTATTCCCTCTTTTTCACCATCAGGTGCCGCTGGTCCAAATGTCCTTTATTCCTGTCTGATGGGCCCTCATCCCCTCATCTCCCAGAATTCAGCTTCGGGTGCCTACTCCACAAAGCCTTCCACCCTGTTCTCCACCATCTCCACACTCGGGCTGTAGGACATTCATGATTTTATGGCAAACCTGATTACATCGCTCCCTGCTTGAAACCCTTCAATTGCACCCTTTGCTTTCAAAATAACCATTCAGGCACATTAGCCTGGTGTCCATTGCCCTCTGGGATCTGGCCCTGGCCTATTTCTCCAACCAGTGGTCAGTGATACCCATTCTGGAGCCAGAGAGCCCAGAGGGAACCCCAGTTCCACCATATGCCGGTGTGGCCTTGGCCAATTCCTTTACTCTTTGTGCTTCTGTTTCAACAAAGGATCATTGAGATGATTAAAAGAGTTAATGGATGCAAAGCACTTAGAACTGGGCCTGCTATATACTTGGTGCTCAGTAAGGATTTCTTATTAACATTGGCATTAATATTATTTTTTCTCATCACAAATCCTGCCCTCCACTTGGCTCTTCTGCGAATGTCCGTTGTTTGTAAAGTCCATCAAACCCGAGGCCCCACTCTAATGCCATGTTCTCCAGAATCTTATCCCAGGTTCAGCCCCGAACATCTACCCAGCCCCTAACCTTTGTCAGCACTTTATCTGCATCTTTCTGATGCTGTGTAGCACCATCTGCTTTGTATCACAGTTTTGCACCATGGTTGAGAGTCAGGGCTCTATTTTCCCATCTTCTCCCCACTCATGGCAGAAGCTCTTAGTGTCCATCAAATATCTCATGGGTCCTACATTTTCCAGCTTCCCTGTCATGACCTTAAAGTCATATGACTAGTTCAGGTCAACAAATTATGAGCAGAAGTGGCAGATGTCACTTCTAGGCTGAGGGCTAAAAGCCAGTGTGCCCATCCTTCGTGCCCATCCATCCTTTGTGCGCATCCATCCTTTGTGCCCATCCATTCTTCTCTTCCCTTCTTTGGAAGCCTCAGAGCTCCCATGTCCCCAGAAAGCACAACCACAACATGGAAAGCTTCCAACAGTGTGGGCTCCCAAACACACAACCCCCGACCACCCTTGTGGGATGTGTTTGTTACCTGAGCAACCAATGGAAACCTATGTTGTGTTAAAGCTCTGGAATTTGGGGACTGTGTTGCTTCAGTATAGCCTAGCTTATCCTGACTATTATACCTCCCCACCTTTTCAACACTAGATATAAGAGATTTAGCATGTAGGAGATACTTGGTATTCAAATGCTAAATGAATAATGTATGGATTCTTCTTTTTTCTAAACATGTCTAATAGTTTCATGTGACTCAACCCAACCTCCAGCCTTTTATCTGGACTCATTATCTCAAATGCAAACTCCCTGTGAGCTTTCTTTGTTGGACAAAGGACCTAGCATAGCACTAGGGGTGTACTTAGGAAAACTTTGTGATTAATCAAGGGTCAGCCTCAGTTTACCTATTCACCGGAATGCACTCTGTCTGAGACCACAGTTTGGTATTAAGAGTTCCAATGATGGCTGACTCCCCCAGAGCTATTTCTGACTCTGTGACTGGTCAGGGGACAGTGAGAGGATGGCTAAGCTGGGCAGTCGCTGTCCCAGCTCCTAGACCATAGCTCTCCAGTGGAGATCGAGGACAAAAGAGATAAAACTGGATTTCAATATTTTTTAACCCAAACCTCATTAGTCAAACTTTTGCTAAGTGGTTTGTAGTGTGAGCATTCAATTTCTAAAAATGAAAGTATACTGAATGTATTTCTGTAAAGCACCCTTTTTTCCCTCCTTTGCCCACTGCAAAGATTCTGATACGTACCAGATGGGCAGACGTCTAGCCAGGCGCTGTTTTCCATCACCTTCATCCCAGAAGGATGAACCAGGAATCACATGTGGCTCCTCCCACCCTATGGTGGGAATGTGAAGAGCCAAGTTCAAGTCCCAGATCCACCTTGAGGGTGACTCATCATTTCTACGTCTGACTTGCCATCTGCAAAAAGTGGAGAAAAAAAAGACGCCTCCTTCTTCCCTTCCCCCTTGAGATAGTAAGGGCTACTATGAGAAAATGCATTTTCTTTCTGGCTTCTTAATAAAGGATCCTGTTCCCTAGCCCATTCACACGAAATGCTGGACAAATCTACCTTTCAGAGCTGTCGCAGAGGGCAATGTTAACCTACCTATAGAATAGAAGCAACTCCGTTCAGGGGCGCCTGGGTGGCTCAGTCGGTTAAGCCTCCGACTTCAGCTCAGGTCAGATCTCACGTTCGTGGGTTCGAGCCCCGCGTCAGGCTCTGTTCTGACAGTTAGCTCAGAGCCTGGAGCCTGCTTCCAGTTCTGTGTCTCCTTCTCTCTCTGACCCTCCCTCTCTCATGCTCTGTCTCTCTCTGTGTCAAAAACAAATAAAACATTATAAAAAGAATTTAAAAAAAAAAGAAGCAACTCCGTTTAGAAAGACAAGGGTAAATTTGGGAGTTTCTCTATTGACTGGGATTTAAGAAAAAAGCATTAGTTAAGAGGAGGCAACTTGGGTCAAGTCGGAGGGAAAGCCCTCCACTCTGGGGTCAGGCCATAAAACCAAGATGCCATAAACCCATTAGCCACCTCTCCCACTTGAAAGAGGAAAAAAGGAAGCTGCATTTCTTTAAGAGGGAGAATTCCTGAAAAATAGACACACTTGGGGAGATCATTCGAGTAGAGTGGGATCCCTCCCAGGATATAAAGAGTCAGGTAATTACCCTCATGCCGACTTGGAAAGTCCACCTGCGGTAGATTATACCACCGGTCCCAGGCATCTCTCAACTGCCCTCTTAATTGGTTTTATCTTGTGCCAGTTACTCGCAAAGCCTCTGAATGCCAGTTTGTCCTGTGGGGCACTGCCCGTGAGTGGACAGAACTAGCGGAAAGGTGCCAGGGGCGCCAGGATGTCAGACTGCTCTGAACCTTTAACTGGGCAAATTCGGGATATCTCGGAGCAGAAGGGCTGGCTAACGGCAACCAAAGGAAATCTCAGCCAGGAGAGATGGGTTCGCCGGGTCACTGCTTAAAATGCAACAGGGAAGCGAAGCTGGTCTCTCAAGCCTGGTGGGAGCCAAGGCTGGTAATTAAGAGGTAAGAGCCAGTGGGCTGGGAATTAGTGAAGCAGATGGTGGGGGTGGACGTGCAGTTGCTTTCCCAGCCAAGTGCCCTTGTGCACAGATGACATTGCTGCTCAAGTGTCCTACCAAGGCTCCAGCTCTCTGACACGCACGTGCAAGTGCCCTGTGTCCTGCTGCACGGAGACGCGTCCTAGCACACCTGCTCCTCCACATCGCCCAAGCGCTGTAGAAACGATGAGGATGCCAGCCTTAGTGGTCTCTGCTTCTGGGGCACTGAGGTCTGCCTGGCCTTGAGATTTTTTTCCATTCGTCCCGCAATGAGCAAGCACCGATCATGTGCCTAGCTTTGTGCCACATATATCCTGGTGGTTCTAAAATAACTAAGACAATGGGGCGCCTGGTGGTTGAGGCAGTTAAGTGTCTGCCTCTCGATTTCATCTCAGCGTTCATGGGTTGGAGCCCTCCATCAGGCTCTGCGCTGACAGCACAAACTTGCTTGGGATTCTGTCTCTCCCACTCTCTCTCCCTCTCACCACTCATGCTCGCTCTCTCTCTCTCTCTCTCTCTCTTTCAAAATAAATAAATAAACTTTAAAATTACTAAAACATGATCACTGCACTCAAGAAGTTCAGTCTAATCAGAAAGACAGACAAGTCTCTACATTTCAAGAAGTCCCAGGATTCTTCTGTGGTTCTCTGCCTCTTGGGTGACATCTAACCTTGTGACTTTACTACTGTCTACATACTGACAGTTCCCAAATTTATATCTCCAGCCCAGACTTCTCCCTTGAGCTCCATTTCATATATACGACCGCTCGGTGGCGTCTGTGCACGGATGCCTAACAGCTCTCTCCAGCCCACTTCCTGTTTACCTATTAATTTCCCTCTCCCCAATGGTGCCCCCACCTCCCTCACCAAACTTGCTCCATCAGGACAAGACAGGACATCCACCCAATTGTTCAAATAGAAAACCCAAGGGTATTTTGGCTTCCGCCCTGACTCTAATCTTCTTCATCCAGTCCACTGACAAATCCAGAATAAAATCCAGACTTTGCTGCTTCTTACCACGTCTTCTGCTCTGACTTTTGTAGGAGTTGAGGAACCGCATCCGTACAATACGCTCATATGCAACCTTTTCCCATATAATTTCAGACTTTTCTTAAAGAGAAGCAGTTGTCCATAGGTTCCAGGTTAAGGACCCAGGTCATTGGCTGCTATAAATTAGTGTTTATATCTGTTTAACAGTTTTAGATGTTAAGCTACTCAGGGACAGGAATCCTTCATGTAATTAGCTCAGTAGGACACCTGGCACAGTGCCCCCTACAGCTAATCCCTTTATTAAATCTTTTCAAATATAATATGGAGAACAAAATTAGCCACTCATCCAATAAATATTTATTGAACTCATACCAAGTACAGTGCCCTGTGCTGGTTGCCATGGGGACACAAAGATTTAAACAAAACGTACAGAGAAGGTGAGTCGATAACACAGTGAAGTGAGAAGCCAGTTGTACCTTTGGGGTCCAGCATTAGCAAAGATGCAGAGGTGAAATAGGGCAAGATAGGCTGGCTGAAAAGTGAGGCAACCAGCCCGGCTACAGCAGAAGGATGGATTGCCCAGAGGCTCGGTGGAGCCGTGGTTGGGAGGTAAAAAGTGGTGGAAACGATACTGAAGCAATACCTTCATATGGCTGTGTTGGCATAAAGGATCATTTGGCACTGTTCAAAAATCATTAAATCCCTGGAAGGTGCCAGGCAGCCTTCTTTGTTGCCCCATTTTTATGCTGGAAGAAGGAATATGGGTTAGGTCAAACTACTTAGAGAGCACTGGGCCTGGGGTACTGCCGAAGACCCTGGGGCATTGGGGAACTTATGCGGGGCATTGCAGCACGGGGGTACTCAGGGTACTGGGCTAACTAGGGTACTTGTAGGGGACACTGGGCATGGGGTACTGCCGAAGACCCTGGGACATTGGGAACTTACGTGGGGCATTGGAGCATGGGGTACTCAGGGCACTGAGCTAACTAGGGTACTAGGGCATTGGGGTACTACAGAGGGCACTGGGCATTGGGTGCTTTCCCAGGGTACTGGGGTACTGGGTACTTACTGAGAGCACCGGGGTGTCGGGAAACTTATGGAGTACATATAGGGGGCACACTGAAGCGTTGAGGTCCTGACAGAAAGCCCTGGGACTTAGAGGTTTTTAGCCGTGTGCTAAGGGTGTGTGTTTCACAGGTGTATGACATGGCCTTCTAGCATGACTGAAAGCTCTCTGAGGGTGCCTAGGACAATAACGGCTACCAGGATCGCAGTAGTGAAGAGCTTAGACCACACTCTCTCATGCATTATCCCACTTAACCCTCACACCTCCTGCTGACGGAGCTGTTATTCTTCTCACAGACAACAAGTAAGTGATGCAACCAGTATTTTGAGGGTGGAGCTGGCCCCTTACCACTAGCAATGAGAGCAGTGCTTAGACACCTAGCAGATATTTAATAAATGCAACTTAAATCTGGGGGATAATGATGGCAGAATAAATATCCGGAAAAGCGGCTTTTTCGAAGCCTCTTCATTACAACACAAAACAAAGAAACTTCTAGAGTCACAGTGACTCAAGCAAAGGCCCCTGAAGGAAAGAACTCTAGAAAACTTGAGCAAACTTAATTTCAGACTTAGCACTTCCTTTCACCTAAGGGTGCCTGAGAGCTCATAGATAAAGCTTACCCAGTATTTTCATTTAGCCACTTTCAAAACTTTCCTTGCCCGGCACTCTTTCGTGGGGCTTTACCCAGTGCCCACAGTTTCAACTCTCCATTCTGATGGCTGTGGACCCGTGGCACCAGAGTTGAGGGAAGAGAAATGTACCAAAATAATAAAAATGGACCATTTGTAGCCTTCTTATTATCAGTCCTCTGAATGGTTGGAGGAAGGATAGCTGCTTCTGAAGCCGGAGAATTTAGACATAAGATTTCGAAGAGAGTGCATCTTGGGGAATTGAATTTATAACCAGGCTATTCTTCTTCTGCATAACAACTTTCATTAAGACACACCACTCAATGTAATCTTTCTCACCCTACCCACGCTCATATTTCCTGGGATCTCCTTCCCCTATGCCAATTTATCTAATAGAATCTGTGGATGAAATCAGGTCTGTGGTCCTATAAGAATTGGAGGGAAGATGGAGTGTAGACCTAGAAAGCCTTGAGGAGAAGGATCCATGTCTAACATATGATACCATGCCCCTCTAGCACCTGGTACTGTGTCTTATTCATGAGTTGCTCAATAAATAATCACTGAATTTCACTGAATTGAAATGAACCAAAATGATTCTATGAATAGCACTCAGAAGAGGATGTGACATGTGATTCTTTGATCATAGACTTAGTCATTTGTCGGGGGAGGATACTTGTGCTTCTGGCTTAAGGAGATGGAACCCAGAGGTGAGAATCCCTCTCTATCATAGGACCAAGTCCCCAAGAACAGTCAGATCGCCCGGTGTCCATTTGTCATCAGTGGAATCAGTCACCAAAGCCACTCCAAGTTTCCCTACATGGGATTTAAGCTGCTATTAGATTCAGCATAAAACTTCTCTTTCCTACAAGGATCTCTTGTAGGAATATGGCCAGCTTGGTGCTGCGGTATGAAAGTAACTGGAGCCTCATCTCCTGTCCTTCAGAGAGAGGGGGTAGGGGGGCAGGAGGGTGGGGACAGGGACGGAGAGAATATTTTGAAAACAGTAATCAAGGAAACACTGCCAGGACAAAACACACAAGCCAACACAATTACCCGCCATCTGTTATATGGACTAAGGATAGTTATTTAGTGATCAGAACAGACCCCATGGTTCCTGGCCTGAGCTCTTCATGGAAACTGCTTTGTGTTCCGAAGTTGGTGCCTTTGACTCTCTGCACACAGTTTGCTGGCGTGTGAGACCGCGGTGACACGGCCATGCCCCTGTGTATGTGATAAGAATGCACATCCCAATGCAGACCAGACTGGAACGCCACTCCAGCAATCTTGTGATTTAATTAGCATTTGCTGTCTATTTGCTGGATCTGCTAGTGGAAAGGGCCACATATAGGAGCAAAGTCTGATTATTATGGTTTATGACTCAACTTCGTTCCCAAGCTCTGTGTTGATACATTTTGAAATCCCACTGTGATTTCAAAGGCAGAGTTGATCTCTTTTACATGCATCCGATAAACAGCTTCCCACTAGAGACTCTCACTGTCTTAGGGAGCCCTATTTAAAATTCGCACTAATGCAAATAAACACAGAGATGAAGCTTCAATAAGGTAGACTCTCTGTGACCTATTTACGGCTGTTGGTTTCTCCACAAATAGTCAATTCTCAATTAGGCACTCAAATAAGGAACTAATGGTGCAGACACCTGAATGGATGCTAACGAAAGATACTTTTCTTTCTGCCCATTCATTTACCCACTCATTTTTCAATAAGCATTTATGGAGCACCTACTAAGTACCAGGGAGCATGCTAAGTCATGGAGACTCAGAGCCGACTCAGACAAAGTCCTTGTCTTTCAGGAACTCATGATCTAGTTGGGGAAATGGACAAAGAAAACACAGCACACTATGATAAGTACTACACACAGCAGAGGAATGCAGATTTTCTCTGAGAACAGGAGGAGGCTTGCTTTCATTTTCTGCAGTGGTAAATCCTCGATGATACCAATCCAGCTGAGGTAGGTCTCTGGAATGACCCAGCCAGAAGCCAGGCCACTTTTCTGCATCCCTGATCCCAGGAGCAAGCAAACCAAGCCAACATGAAGAAACTAAAGAACTCTGAGAACGTTGGTTGGTACCCTAGCAAGCAGGGAACTGAACTGGGGAGCCCAAAGACTGAAAAATCCAAACAGGGTAAGAAGAAGGAGCAGTGGGTTAATTCTGGAGAAAGTAGTCAGAACTGGCTGTTGTCATGATTGGCCTTATGTGCCCCCCACAACATGGGCAATGAGTGTGAGTGAGTTTCATGAATGGGAATGGAAAAGGCCAGAGCACCTAACTCTATCTGCAGAGGTTGGGGAAAGTTTTAGAGAGGAGTCATGTATGCTGGTTTTACAGAATCCACAGGCCTTTGCTATAGAAAAGTCATTAACTGGGAGAGGAGCCAAGATGGCGGAACAGCATGGAGGTTTTTTTGTGTCTCGCGTCCATGAAATAGAAAAATCATTAGGAAGCTGAGTGGTGATGATTATATGGCAGACAGCTGTGGATGTAGAATAAAGTATATATTTGGGTTTACCTCACTTCGAGAAAGCTGTAGTTTAAATTTGTTTCCTACATGGGATTTAAGTTTCCCTACATGGGATTTAAGCTGCTATTTGATTCATCATAAAATTTTTCTTTCCTACAAGGATCTCTTGTAGGAGCATGGCGAGCTTGGTCCTGCGGTATGAAAGTAACTGGAGACTCATCTCCTGTCTCTCAGAGGGAGGGGGTAGGGGGGTAGGAGGGTTGGGAGCAGGGACATTCAAGCCCACCCATCATCAGACATCAACCAATATTTAAATCCTAGTGTATTCCTTCACCTGCCTATTATCTTCCACTCACATCGGACTAATCCTTGTTCCCCAAACAATCTCAGACTTGTACTTTGCTTCTATGGTCCCCTCGGCCTGAAATCCTTGCCTTGCCCATTCCCTATGGACACTGTACACATCTTTCTATACCTAAGTCAGACACTGCCCCGCCTGGGAAGACATCCCTCACCACCACCAACACCCTAGGGAAAAGGAGCCAGTCTGGATTCTGAGCTTCCAAAATGTATTACTTATACCTCCACTGGCCATCTTTTCTGTTCTGCCTTTAATTAAACAGTGATTTACATGCATTCACACTTTGGTAAATAGAAAGTGGTAGGTCAATGGTAAGCCCCTTGAGGACAGAGAGACTTCATTTTTGTCCTGCTTTCTTACCTTGGAAGGGTTTGATCTACAGAAAAGTTGAATAACTAATCAATGAACACCAATACACTCCAGCCTTGATGTATCAATTGCGAACATTCTGGCACACTAGCGATGTGGTTGTTGTTTTCCCCGAATCATTTCAAGGTATGTTGCAAACATGACAATAATCCTTAAATATTTCGGCATGCCTCTAGTGATAAGGACTTTCTCTACAAAACCACAATATCATGATCATATCTAAAAAATCATCAGGAGTCCCATTTATGCAGTCTACATGTAGATTTCTCTAGTTGTCTCTGAGTGTTCTTTGTAGCGTTTTTCCCCTTGGATCTAGCATCCAGTCAAGGTTCACACACGGTATTTAATTATAATGCTTCTTTCGTCTCTCTTCATCTCGAAGAACTACTCCTGAATATGAGCATTTCTTACTTATCTTTTTTTAATGTAGTTTGTGCTTCATAAATGTTGAGTGATGGAAGAAATGGGTAGAGGGTCAAACGAACCCCAATTCCTCCAAGAAGGGCCAGAATTCTACTGGAGGGACTTATAGCAAGTGTCCTTTGTGATATCACCAGGCCCTGGGTAAGGGACCTGAGTCACTATCTTTCTGCACCTCCCCGTCTCCAGGCTTCCACTTTAAAAGTGGAAGCTGGTCCTTAGGCCACTAAGGAAATGGTTCAAGGGTAACTGACTTAGGGAGAGAAGAGAATCTAGTCTCTCATATCTGAGGAAGATGGGAAGGTCCAGGGAGCAGGGGCTGGTTGCCTCATGGAATGTCAGAACTGGAAGAGAAGCTGAAACTTCCTTTCAAGTTTACCTGGTCACCATGACAATATCTGGATTCTTTGTCTCTCTTGTTCCCAATGATGTCCAGCAATTCGCTCAACCTTCAAGCATCAAAGATCTCAAAGTACTTAAGGCAAACCTATTCCCAGAAACCCTACCTCACAGGGAGGAGCCGGGGACTGCTCCTTGCCTCAGGATGGAGTTACTTTGGAGGATGCTTGTTCCCTACAGTGAGGCAAGACCGAGAAGTCTTTCACAAACAGTACTTTGTGTCATCCCAAGAAAACAGTGGCAAGAGGAAGGCGTGGAGCCTGGGGCTAAGAGACAAGATGCCCATGCCCACCTCACCTCTGTCATGGTATCCGAATGTGTCACTGAATGTTAATAGGACCCGCTTGCCTCACCCATAAAACCAGATCATTTCAGACCAGTTATCCCCATGAGAGGCAATTGCAGGTGTGAATCCCTTTAGGAAACAGAAGTGATAAATGAGGGAGACCAGTGAGGGATGCTCCCCATTTCTAATGGAGTATAAGCATTTACTTAAACCAGAAAAAAAAAACCTGAAAATTCCTCAGGAAGCATTTGTTCATTCCAGATTTCTCAGAGGCAACAGCAGTACAGGTGTGCGGTTGCTGGGGCGCCACACTGAGCAGGGAAAAGTGCCGAGAAGACGTGGCTTGGCTCAGTCACTATGGGTTTGAAGACTGAGGAAAAGCTCAATCATCACTGAAGAGCCAGAGGTCTTATACAGAAACTCTAGGCTTGGACTTGAACTTGTGTGATCTTGGCTGAACCCCTTTAACTCTTAGGACCTTCATCTGTAAAACAAGGGAAGTTGGAATAGAAGTGCAGTGATTTTTTTAAACTTCCGGACGTCCATTATAATCATCTGGTTGGGGAGACCGGTGGTTTAAAATTATAATGCCCATCGCTCCCCTCATTCCCATTCTGATTTCAACAGCTCTGGAGGAGGGGCCAGGTGACTCTTAAGCAGCCAGGGTTAAGATCCTCTGGATGAAAGGATCTGAAGAGCGGATCCTTGAAACCAAATGAAGTCAGTGTGGTGGTGAGAAGGAATATTGGAACCGCTTACCTATTCCCGGTGCAAGGAGCCCGTGTTAAGTATTGTGCAGGTTTATCTGCTTGATTATCTCTCCAAAGTGAGCATTGCCTATGATCCACGTGCCCCTGACCACAGACGCTCAGCATTTCCCCCATGACCTGTGGGGACACATGTGTCTTTCTAGCTGAAAGGAAAATAGCAGGAAGCTTAGATCCCTAAAAATTCTGGAGGTGCTCGGCCAGCTGTGTGGAGGTCCCACCACCCTTCTCGTGTATAATCCAGGCAGTGGGGTGGTTGCTGCAGGGGGGAGGAGGGGAGAGAGGGCCCAACCCCATCCCACAAGATGGCCGATCAGGCCGCCTGCCTGCCTGCGGCCAGTGCCAGCCACTGGCTCCCCACACGCAGGACCAGAAGCATCTGCCAGACGGGTGCCGGCTTTTGATCAGGACCATGTCGAGCCAGAGACCTGCAGGGACACGGCCAGGCTCCCTGTAGTTGGCTGGCAGGCAGCCTTGTGCAACCTTGCAACAGGAGCTGGAAGAATTTGAGTACAGGTTCCAAAGCGGGGTGCACGCCTCGGGGGGGAGGCCTGCACGCAGAGACTGTCTCCTCATGCCAGATTCTCCCATCTCAGCTAGAGGAGGCGAGCGGATTCCTGGACTGCTTCTGCCTATTTTGCTGCCCCACCCCAGGGCTCAGAGTCTTTAGCCCCAGCCGACACATCTGAAACACCCGAGAGCACGAGAGCGGGCCCCGGCCTCCCCAGGGAGGAGCAGCAGAGGGGCCGATTAGAAGACACTTGAGGATTCCAGCGGGTCCACACACCAGGAGCCTTAAGGAGGGCCTCTGTCTTCTAACTGGGGGTCCCCAGGGGCCTTAGGCTGGTGCCCTTAGGAAACCTGGTCTGCATTCTAAGCACGGAGACTCCGGGGTACCCCTCAAAGCTGTGTGCTAAAATAGGGGTCCCCCCCGCCCCACGCCCCTCCTGGGCAGTCAGGCCTGCAGCCGACTTACCCCGTGTGTGTGGTGTCTGACAATAACAGCAACACGACCTGAGGGGCTCTTCTCTTAGATGACCAAATGCCCACCAGTTTTGCTTATTTGCTCTAACGTTCACAGAGCCCAGGGGTCCCTTCCTAGTTCAACAAATAGATCCAGTTCCACTCTAGCAGGGATCCAGCCCACAAAGTTCTATTGTTAGCCTTCCCAGAGTTTCCCGTTTGCTCCCTCTTTGGCACCCCAGCCCCATGCAGGCTCACCCTTCTTTCGTTTCTTTCTTTCTTTTTTGATAAATCAAACTCTTTTTTTAATTCTTTCAAAGAATGTTGACACCCCCCCCCCACCACCAAACATGCCTCTGATGTCTGGTTAGACTTCAGACGGCTGTATTTGAACGTGTGCTGACGCAATCGGGCAGATTGGGTTAAACCAAATATTACAATTGCAAGAACTCATCTGGAACTAATAATCTTGAGGCCACCGAAAGTAAAAGGGCCCTGCTTTGGGGCTGGCCAGCGGCAGAGGCCAGCCCGGGCCAATGCTGCCACCTGCCGTGGGCGCAGGGAACGGGGAGCGCCGGCCTGGCCTTCCTGTTTTGTTCAGGACGCTCAGGCTCCCACGCAGACGCGTTCGCCAGCCAGCCAGCCAGACCCAGGGCTATTTTAAAAAGCCAGCGCCTCTCCCCAGCCCTTGGTGTAAAGATAGCCAGTCTGGTCGCTCTGGCTTTCTCTGGAAGGTAAAAAAACAAAAACAAAAACAAAAACAAAAAACCCTCCCAATTACAGAGCCGGCTACAAAGCCGGGTGCAGTTGCAGCTCGATTAAACATGTGCCCCTTGGATGAAACAGAGCATGTGTCACTGGCTCACTTAGGAGGGAAGCCTGTGGAACTAAGACTTTTGATTTTGCGGGCGATGAAGAGAACGCACAACGCTGGGTTATGTCGGCACACTGCTGAACTGCAAGTCACATGCCAGATCCAGAAATGATGAAAACATCTGTTTTCGCTTTAGACCAGCGAGGCTCTGGCCGCGGGGAGGGGCGGTGGAGGGAAGGGACCGGCTCTGCTCACCAGCGCCACCTGCTGAGCCTGGTGCAGAAACGCGTGCATCCAGAGCACAATGCAGGTTGCGGCTCACCCGGGGAAAGGGGGAGAGCAACAGGTGGGGGGTCTCTGCCCCGGCGATCACGCTCCAAGGGGGACGGTCCTGAGTTTGCCCTGGGGGTTGTGCAATTCCGTATTGTCTCGGGTGTTCACGACAAAGAGCTTTGTCCCCGGAGACTGCTCTGGGGCAGAGTAGGAGGAGAGAGAAGCAGCAAATGAATTCCCAGGTTGGGGAGGAAGAGGTAAAGGCGGAGGGAGTAGCTCGTTGGTGGTTTGCAGACAGTAAAATTTGCAGTTCCTTCTGGCTGAAATCTACCAGAACAAAGAAACCGCACCGTGTCTCTAGGAAAACTCCCAGCTGCACGTCCCCCAGCCGTCCCTCTTTCCTGCTCCGATGGCTTTTTACTCAGCATGTCTGAGAATGTTCCAGTATTCACAGAGACCATTCTGGTCAGGCAGGGCTTGGCCAACCCTTTAACATGAGATCCACCCAGCCTCCTATGAATGGAGCGCCGGGGATGGATTCTGAATAGAAAAGCTGTACTGACAGCCAAGCCTCAGCATTCTTTCAATGTTCAGCAAATATTTACTGCCTGCCTGCTAGGTGCCCAGCACTCACTCAGCGCAACTATTTGTCATACAGTTAAAAAAAAAAACAATACAAATATGTCAGAGGAAAATGTATGTTGAATGTCAAGTGAGTGCTGGAGACAATGATGGCTGTGAGCTCAGAGGCAGAGAGACGATTCCAGACACTGCGTTGGCCCTTTCTCGGTGTTTGGGGGCAATTCTGAGAAGTCTGATTCTCCCAGCTACCCCTTCTGTAGTCTAATCCCCTAAATAACCGCTTTCAGTCAACCCGCTTCAGCCTCAATCTCTGTCTCCCAAAGCCTTCCAGTTCAGTCCTTCTTTGTAGTTTGGGGGGGGCGGTCATTGTTAGAGGAAATCACCACTAAGGGACCATCCAAACTGCATCCTGTTACTCACAGTCAGAATTGGGTAGGTCCTATACTTGACTCCCTGGGTCAGAAGCAAAATTTTGAGATAGACCCTCAGGAACAGGGCTTCCCCAAACTCACAGGCTGCGAGGGGCTAATCTAGAGGAGAAAGACCTTTGGTCACATGAAAAGGTCCGAGCTGGTAGATCTTGAGTCCCCTTGCCTTGCCTCCCTTTGCCCTCCTCTGCGGAGCACAACCTCAGCTCTCTGCTGCCCACTTCTGAGATTCCCGAGAAGTCTACTAATTTGAACTGAAGTCAATCTGTCCGCTCGTTTTTGCCCACCTAAGCCAGAAACTCCCAAGTTCAAGGAGAAACTGAGGTTCTCTATGGGAGCCCAGTCCTTTCTGTTCTTCCGTTTTATCCCCAAATAAGCAGAGCAAGAGCTGTCCTCTGAGTGGGTCTGAGAACCTATCATCTGAAGGATGAGTCAGGAAAAAAAAAAGATTTATTCCCATCTACAGCTGAACAAAGGATATGAGATCCAGCTCAGTCCTTACGAATTTTGTCGTACACTATATGTCCCCCCAGTGCCCACATCCAGTCCATTGTTAGGATGTCATCCTCAAAGCTGCCTCCAAGTCCCCAGGTCACCTGCACTGCCCTGCTCAAGGTGCTAGGAGATTACTAGGTCAGGAGAACCATGCACATCAATACAATCAATTTCAGGTCTTGTTCAAGCCCTAACAGATTAGAACTGGAGACTTCATTTTACTCCGGCCTGATATTGATCTACCCTGGAGAGTTTTGATGAATTTTCTTTGTTTTATAAACTGAGGAAATCTGGTTACTGACCCATAGGTCTTTTCTGGACTCTTTCCCTGGCCCTTTTTCTGATTTCTACCTGGCTTTTTGCAACAGGTCTGTGTTTTGATCCACTGGGGGCTGGATGTGGAATTTTTCGTGCTGCATTGACATCATTGAACTCAGAAGTTAGGGTCGCTTGTCAACATCCAGCAAAATTAAATCTCCGAACTAGACTCACACAATAGGGTAGAAAAAAGCCCTGACTGCAGGAAAAAGAGGTGGCATGGACATCAACAGTAGTGACTCTGTGCTCTAGTGGGTGTAAGATGCCAGCCGTCCACACTTGTTCCAGTCCTATCTTGACTCGCTTTCCCTCATTATAAGAAGAAATTCCCTTGCCCCACTCCTGTCTGTATATCTTGGTGTGATTTCTCTCCGCGCAGAGAAGTAACCTTTGTTCAAAGCTCTGCTCTCCTAAGCTGTGCTGAATTCTGCAAGATCACTCTCCACACACAAGATTAGCACCTCCTTTCCAGCTCCAAATAGACTATAATCCAAAAGCTGCTCTTTTAAATAGAGGTTTCTTTTATGCTTAAATTCCTAAATAAAAGGGACATCAATGCTATTGCTACTCTCCCCGGTTAAATCCGATTTGCAAGAAATGCCGCATGCTCAAAAATCTGGGTGTGAGCTGAAGTCTGGGCTCCGGGAGCACATTTGGGATTCACCAGTCATTCTCTATCTGGAGGGCCCTCCAGTGGCCAAAATAATACCTGATATAAACAAAGACCAAACAACAAACAACAAAGGCAGGGGTGGACGCTGGGCTACATCTAAAACGCTGCTCGTGAGCCCCACGTTTTGCCCCCCAGGGGTGTGCCTCGTTTAAAGAAAGCCAAGACCGAATCTCTGCTCACGGAAGGGGGATGTTATTTGCATCACAAAAGGACCCTTCACTTGATTAAAAAAAAAAA
>NC_043710.1:92120881-92153735 GCF_006229205.1 Suricata suricatta
ACTTTGGGGGATTCCTGAAATACTGGAATTACTTTGAGATCTCTTCTCACCTCTGGCATATCTCACTGCTGAGACCTCCACCCATTCCTCTAACTACTATCGTTCTAGATGTTACCCTTCAGCAAACATCTCCAGCCCTGCTGTCCCTGAGCTCCGGAAATTGCCCAAACTGCCCTCCCAAATATCCAGTGCTTCTTTCCGAGTTCCATTCCCCGCTCCAGCACTCTCACCTTCAAATATACCGTGTCACTTAGCAATCTCTCATATTCATTGTTTATTCCCCCCCCTCCCCCCTGCTAGAGTAGCTCTCCGAAGACAGGGGTTTTGTCTGATTTGTGCACTCCAATATCCCCATCACATAGAGTGTGCCTGGAACACAGTGGTCACTCAATAAATGTTCGCTCAATAAAAAAGAAGCCAGCTATCAACTGGTCACCTCCACTTGGATGTGCCACTAACCCTTCATAATTTTTTTTAAACATTTATTATTTTTGAGAGACAGAGACAGATCATGAGCAGGGGAGGGGCAGAGAGAGAGGGACACAGAATCGGAAGCAGGCTCCAGGCTCTGAGCTGTCAGCACAGAGCCCGACGCAGGGCCGAAACCCACAAACAGTGAGACCATGACCTGAGCCGAAGCCAGATGTTCAACCGACTGAGCCACCCAGGTGCCCCACCATTAACCCTTCAAAGTCAACATGCCCCAAAGAGAATTCACCAAACCTCCTAGCGCTATTTTGTCCCCTACATTTCCTCTCCTGGAGAAGAGCACAAGTCAGCCATGAGGTTGTACAGGCTGGGCATGGCGACGTCACTGAGAGCTTTGCTCTCCTCCCCAGGCCCCTCTGTTCACAAGGTGGCGTTGAGTTCTCTGTGAACGGTGTGTCCCAATGAGCTCTAAGCTGAAGGAAATCCCTTACAACCATACCGAGAGGGACAACTTCCCTGGAGGGGACACTTGAGGAAAAAGGGAAGACTGGGTGGTGAGATGTGTGGCACAGGTAGTATTGAAGGCAGCGCAGTCAGTCACAGGGAAGCGAGTCTGGGCTACAAGGACCTTCTCTGAGCACCATCTCCTTTCTCTGAATGCCCGGAAGCTACACTCACACACAACTTCCCGTCCAAAAGCACTTGTATTATCTCTTTCTCTCAGGCCTTGCAACCCTGCATGGGATCAGCTTTAGCATTGCTCCGTTATTTTAAAAGCAGGTCTTTAAAATTATGTTTATATATTTATTTTTTGAGAGAGAGAGAGAAAGATGGGGAGGGGCAGAGAGGGAGAGAGAGCATCCCAAGCAGGCTCCATGCCATCAATGTGGAGCCTGATGCGGGGCTCGAACCCGCAAATGGTGAGATCATGACTTGAGCTGAACCCGAGTCAGTGCTTAACCGACTGAGCCCCCCAGGTGCCCCAGCATGACTCCATTTAATGGATGAGAAAACTAAGGCACTGGAGAGATTTTTGTGTCCGTGGTCCCACAGCCAGAATTGCAGAAGCAGGCCACTACCTCAGCCCACGGGCTCTCTGAGGGAGGATTTATGACCTGCCCCCCACTTCCCACCCCCCACCCCAGCGGACTGGTGTTGTTTTCTAATTTGTCATTTGTTTTATGTACCAAAGTCTCTGTGCGACAAAGGCCCCTGTGTGGCCAATATCCATTCTCGCCTTCTTCCTTCCAACAAAAGCCTTCTGTCATTGGAAATGGTGACGAGCCAGGGACAAATGAACTACCTTTCCCAGACTCCTTGCAGAAAGAAACCATGACTGTAACTTGTAAGGTGGAGATTCTGAGAAAGCTCTTTAAAAGGAGCCAATGTAGGGGCTCCTGGATGTCTCAGTCAATAGAGCATTGTACTTCATTCAGCTCAGGTCATGATCTCATGGTTTGTGGGTTTGAGCCCCGCATCAGGCTCTGAGCTGTCAGCACAGAGTCTGCTTCCAATTCTCTCTCTCTCTCTCTCTCTCTGTGCCCCTGTGCCCCTCCCCTGCTAGAACTCAGTCTCTCAAAAATAAATAAATGTTAAAAAATTTTTTTCTAAAGGAGCCAATGCTGCTGAGGCTTTTTTCTGCCCTCCGTTCTTCCTCTTTCTCAATGCCTGAACCTCAGACATGATGGTAAGAAGAGGTGCCGGTGTAGCCTGTGGACCGTGAGGAGACCCCGAGGGACGAGCCCAGGCAAAGGAGGGCGGGGCAGAAAGCCAGGGAAAGCCTGGATCATTCATGGCTGAAGCTTGCACCGCAACACAGCCCTTCCTCTGCATGAGAGCAAATGAGGTTTCCAAACTGTGGCCATGTGGGATTTGGGCCATTCACCGCCATGCTCATGGATTCATTCTTCAAGAACAGGCTAACTCATGCCTTCACTCACCCAATGGATTTACTAAGGGTCAAGGAATGTTCAAGGCTCTGTGGAGATACAATGAATGAGGAGCCTCAATCTTGAAGATCCTGTATTTTCTGCCTCTTCCCCACCACGCTGCCCCAAGTGTCACCAGGATCCAGAATGATGAATGATGGGGGTTTTACTCCACAACAGTCCCCCTCCTTTCTGGTGAGGCCAGTGGGCCTCCCTCTGGGGCTCCCCGCTCCAGGCCAACCACCTCCAGGAGAAGGTTGACTTATGTCCCCGAAATGCAGAATTCATGTTCTGTGCGTCCTCTCCCATGGTGGAGGGGGTGGGGGGGGACTTTCACAGCCACTTCTGGCCTAAATACACCTTTGTGGAAGAGCAAACCCACTTGAGCTTGGAATGCCTTTGAAGGAAGAGTGAAACCCCAAAAGACTGCTTCGGTCTGGCCCTTATTCAGAAAGTTTGCTACATCTTGGACACATATCCGCATGCTAATGTGTCCATGGATCATCCACTTGGGTCGCTCTAAGGAATATTACAGGTCCTACGGGCAACATACTACAAATCAATTTCTCTCTCTCTCGTTCTCAGTGAGGACATAGGGAAGTCACGTAAATCTCTGGACCCACTCTTCCATCTATGTCTTGGGGTCTCCTCTAAGACACAGTTGTTCTGTCTTTTCCTTCCTGTTTCCCAGCAGAAACACTGGAGTTCTGAATACAGAAAGCACTCAAAAACCCAGTGTTGATTCCACACATTGGACCATCCATTAACCAGTGTAGTGGGGGTTAAGAACGTCGGGGTCAAACAGACCTCTGCTAAAAAAATGGGCTTTATTTTCTTCTTTAAAAAAATTTTTTTTTTACATTTATTTATTTTTGGGAGACAGAAAGAGACAGAGCATGAACAGGTGGGGGCAGAGAGAGAAAGAGACACAGAATCAGAAGCAGGCTCCAGGCTCTGAGCTTTCAGCACAGAGCCCGATGCAGGGCTCAAACCCATGAACCATGATATCGTGACCTGAGCTGAAGTCAGATGCTCAACCGACCGAACCACCCAGGCACCCCCAAAATTAGCTTTATTTTCTTCTATGTAAAATGAGAGATTATATTTACTTAAAGGAGTTTTAATATTCAATAAATAGTAGTGTCTGGCACATAATTGGTCCTCAGTAAATGGGAGATATTATCCACTCATCCATCTGTCCACCGAATAAACTTTTTCCAAAACAATCAGAGCAGTGTCATAAATGTGGGTAACAAAAAAAGTAGACGATACGGCCTTTAATTTTAGAGAACTTAATTTTGCCATCCAAGAAAGAACTTATGGGACTTTTTACCAAGCTAAGAAGGTAAAATGTATTTCTTTTCAAAGCGTTCCAATGGCCATGGATCTCTGCAAAGAGAAAATAAATTCTCTAATGAATCCTGTAATGTGATTTATCTTAGCAAAACGCCATATCACACCTTCAGCCACATGTGTACGTGTCATTTCCTCATAGAGCCCTACCTGGAGACTAATAGACAAGATCTACTTTGTATATTAAAAATGGCACATGGCAAGGGGCTAGTCTGGACCCAAGGATGTATGTCTCACTCCCTATCCCGCTGGGTCCCCTGTTACCGACCTTGGTAAAGGCAAACATTCCAGGAAGGACTCCATCGTGACTTTCCCGAGGTCCTGGGGGGAATGACACTATGTTCACAACAGGCCACCTGGGTGTTAGGACGCAGCTGATTTCACCAATGTTTCCAGGGCTAAAAGATGAGGCGAGGGGAAGAAATCCCACGATGGGGTTCAGACCAAAGAGGAAAGGGGAACTTGTTCATTTACGTTTTAGAGGCTCATTTCCAGGATCAAATCGTATGAACCGTAGATTTCAGGAGGCAGCGCTGTAGAAGGGGGACAGATGTATCTGCAGTCCATTATCTGTGCTGACGGAAGGGAGGTGAGAAGCCCTGGAAAACTTTTAAAAGGTGGACCATTCAAAATTTTATTCTGTAAATAAAAAGATTGCCTACTTTTCATATGTTTTTGCTGACATTATTACAATCAGCCTTCTTTTTTTTTTTTTAATGTTTGATTTTTAGAGAGAGAAACAGAGCGCAAGCAGGGGAGGGGCAGAAAGAGTGGCAGACACAGAATCAGAAGCGGGCTCCAGGCTCCAGGCTGTCAGCGCAGAGCCTGACGTTGGGTTCAAACCCATGAACTGTGAGATCATGACTTGAGCTGAAGTCAGACACTCAACTGACTGAGCCACCCAGGTGCCCCAGCCTTCATTTCTTGAGTATAGAAGAAGAAAAGAGTAGTGTTACATTATAGAATGGTAATTGGGCTCTGGCATTCTTTCATTCACACTTTCTTCCATTTAAGGAAAGCAGTAGCCAAAAGGGAAACAATGCACCACATTATCAATACAATCTGGGTAAGCATCCCATGTCCCACTCTTCCACCCCCAGTAGAATTTCTCTTAGAGGCTGAATTGGAGCCTCTGGCTTAGGCTCAGAATCAAACTGGAGCCGCCTGCTTCCCCTCCACCCCGCCCCCACCCCCCACGTAATCGTGAGATGCGCAAGAATAGGCTTGACTTCAGACTTTTAGACATAAGACTGATTAGCCCACTGATGAACCCAACTCCTCGGCGAGTCACATCACATTCTCCACCTCAGTGTCCTCTAGGCTAAAATCACTGAGATCATCTACACAAGACTCAAGATGGCCTCGCCACATGGAGGGTCTCTTCTATGGTGTGCCAGAGGGCAAGAATCCAATCTGCCCTATTCTACACTGTTCTTTCAAGGGCTAATACCGGACTTCAGATGGAGGACGAGCTCATAAGTACTTCCGGAACAAATGTTGCTCTGGGATCCACGAATCAATCACTCACTGACCAGGAGCATTTGAATCTTGCCAGCCTGGAGACTGAGATCTGACATTAGCCTTCAGTTTCTTCAGGAACTGTCCCAGTGCTCAGAATCCTCTTCCTCCTGCCCGAGACCTCTCTATCCTAGAGACGGCAGATATTCACGAGGGATCCCAACAGGGGACATTTGCCTCTATTCACAAACAATCCACCTTGTTTTTTACCGGCTAGCTCTGCTGTGTCTGTAGGCTGCAGTTTAACACTTAGAACAACCGTCTGGCCATTTAACCCCCTCCCTTTCCGGTTGAAGTGGAGAAAAAGTTCACTATCCAACACTAAATACCTCCAGGGCTCTTCCCAATTCACTCTTTTCCTTCCCTGCACTGGTCACGCAGACACGGGCAAAACTCTAGGCTCCAGCAATCTTTAGACCACTCCCTTCTCTTTCTTAGAATCCAGACACATCCCTCATGGCTAGCCAGATCGTTCTGTACCAAACACGCTTAGTGTGACAACCGTGTTTGCAAACCATCTTCTGCTTCCGCATCTGTCTTATGCTCTCTTGCGTCGGTTCATGCTATTTTCTTTGGCGGGAGGCATGGATGGCTGTTTCCCATGTTCAGAAGCTAAACAGTGGGGGAAACCTTAGTTTGGAGATCAAGAAGTGACAATTCTCTGGTTCCACATTTCCTCGGAGTAAGTCTATATCAAAACTGGTTATAGGGATGGGGTACCTGGGTGGCTCAGTCGGTTAAGCGTCTGACTCTTGTTCTTGGCTCAGGCCATGATCTCATGGTTGGTGGGATCAAGTCCTGCATCAGGCTCTGCGTTGACAGTGCAGAGCCTGCTTGGGATTCTCTCTCTCTCTCCCTCTCTCTCTCTCTCTCTCTCTCTCTGCCCCTCCCCTGCTCTTTCTCTCTCTCAAAATAAATAACTTTTTTAAAAATAGTTTTAGAAAACACTGACTATTCTAAAGGGACAAAGGGGAAAAGGCTATCACGCTGCTTCTGAGATCCGAATTCACTTTCACCTTTGTGGTTCAAAGCAGAACATAACAGACGTAGCAGCAGTCAGGTAAACTCCCTTACATAAACTTGGTCACATTCATGACAACAGAATTGTAACCAGATGCAATTGCTCATTTATCAAGTGATAAAAGGACACACACCAAATGCTAACAGTGGTTATTGCTGGACTTACTGGAAAATCTCATTTTCTTCTCAGGACTTTTATTTTCTCCCAGTTTTAATAGTGGGTAGAGATTCCTTTTATAATCCCCAAATAGAGGGGCACCTGGGTGGCTCAGTCGGTTAAGCATCTGACTTCAGCTCAGGTCATGACCTTGTGGTTAGTGAGTTGGAGCCCCGCGTCGGGCTCTGTGCTGACAGCTCAGAGCCTTGAGTCTGCTTCGGATTCTGTGTCTTCCTCTCTCTCTGCCCCTCCCCTGCTCACACTCTCTCAAAAATAAACATTAGGGGCACCAGGGTGGCTCAATCAGTTAGGCATCCAACTTCGGCTCAGGTCATGTTCTCGCAGTCAGTGAGTTCAAGCCCTGGGTCAGGCTCTGTGCTGACAGCTCAGGGCCTGGAGCCTGCTTTGGATTCTGTGTCTCCTTCTCTCTCTGCCTCTCCCCGCTTGCACTCTGTCTCTCTTTCTCTCAAAAATAAACACTAAAAAAATAAAAAATAAACATTAAAAAAAGTATAATCTCCAAACAGAGTGTTCTTGAAAAACATAAACTAGCTGGTTAAAAATAAATCCAAATCAGTACATCCTAACTGGGCTATCACAGGGTCACGTGGAGTGGCAGTGCGAAGTAAGTAAAACCACAGAATATGGAGCCAGGCTACTCGGGTTCAAATCCCAGTTCTGCCCCTTACTAGCTGTTGTGAACTTGGGCAAACGCCATCTTTCTGTGTCTTCATTTCCTTATCTAGAACATGAGAATAATAATATCCGCCTTACAGGGTTGATGTGAGGTTTGAGTGAGTTAATGTATAAGGACCCCCCAGAACAATGCTTACCAGAGAGCAATTCCGAATTTGCTACTAACATTCATTGCCAAGTCCCCGCTGTGACTACAGTGTATAGAAGCACCTTTGGGACCACTGCATTCAGGATCGCCAGTGCATTCCCCTGAATCACTGCCATGTGCAGACACTGAGATGCCATTTCCTCGTCTGACGTAGTGATAATTCTTGGGAGCAATAAAGCTCTTTGGGGTTCAGAGTAAGGTGTGCATATGACGTCAAGAGCTTACTGCTCCTGCACGGTCATCTCCTGCCTAAGAAGAATTCCATAACACCCACATGCACACGCACCCAGACCATTCAATCCCTGGGTAATAGTTCTGCTTCTGCTAGTGCGAGACTGAAAAACAAATTTTAATTATGAGATCTCTTCATTCAATGAATGCCGAGGGCTTTACCGACTGGCCTGCAACCAATGGGCAAGTTTCATAAAAGGCTGATTTACATTTAAATCCCAGCCTTTTTTTCCTCCCCCAAAGTTTGCTGATGCCAAGTTTTAAGTATGAAATGTCACTGTTTTCATACAAATATTCCCAAACATTACCAGTTGTCATTTTGGCATTAAATAAGGTTGCAGTTTTAACAATGGTAACATTAGCATTTTTAAAAGCGTTAACATCATTGTTCTTCTGTAAATTATTGCAGGCTCCAATTACCCTCCACAGAATCTTAAAAAAAAAAAAAATTAATGGGGCCCTGGCATCAAAGCCAGTTAGCGCTGGATGAAAGGAATAGCAGCTACTTCCTTTTGCTGGGACCACAGCGGCCTGGTGGCAGCCCGATTATCACCCCCCCCCTCCCCGCAACATGTCACAGTGGGGTGCCCCGCCGTGTCCCTAATAACAGTGAATCAGAAGTACGTTAAACATTCTCTTCTGCATGGGGTTTTGATAAAAATCTAACTGGGTTGTCACAAAGGCAAAGAATTCTGTGCTCCTAAGTGTTGGATTCTTTACAAAAAAAATTTTCCAATTAAAAAAAAAAGGTTTCATTGATCTAGCATCTTAGGGAATATTGTATTCCACGTACATGATTTTGCAAAGAAATTTAAGACTCTCTCTCCATGTTGCCAAATGTCATTCGTAAGCTTTCTGGGGAAATCCTTTAAAAGTGCAGTATCTGTGCCCTTAAATTCCCTAACCACATACTATTACTATTCTAGACCTCTAATATTGAAACCAAAAGGGTAAAGTAACATGTGAATAAGAAAACAAATTTAAGAATGTAAGAAATCGAGACTCAAATCTTGACTGTCGCCACTTACTACATAGGGGATGTTGAAGCTACTTCCCCTCTCAAGACTAATTCAACTCCTCTTTTAAAACAAAGATTCGTATCTAAATCACAGGATCACTTTTAAAATTGCAAAAAGCTGTTTCTGGGGTTTAGCGCAGTGGCTGCAAAGCGCAGGGGCTCAGTGGAAGGGCGTTATTAGAATGAGAATCCAGTGAGCTAGTAGCTATACTAGCTACATGTACATGAAATTCATGTACATATAGGACTGTCCCAAAGGGGTGAGTCCATAAGACTTTTGGGCAAATGGCCTCAAGTTGTCAGGAGTTCCTCAGCAGAGATTTTAGGTAGTCTAACTGTAAGGCTCTTTCTTAGTTTTTCTTTTATAGTCAGGCTATCTGCCTTTAGCAGCGTCTTTCCATTTTCAATTTGCTGGTAACTGGGGAACGAGACATAGCTGGCAGACAAAGTCGGAATCGGGGGGGGGGGGCTATGCTGAGGTGGCCCCTCGGACTCCAAAACAACGGCCCTCCCAGAGTTAAACTTTAAAACCAACACATAATAGGCAGAATACTTTTACAGATGCAATGGCCACCAGGCCAGGATGATTTTATTGTAACCGTCTGCATTCATTATCATTAGCTATATGATGTTTTAGTGAGGGGGGCAGGGAGTGTGCTCAGCCACAAAACCCAAAAAAAAGAGGAGCCAGTGGCAGATATGGGCAGTGCCCGAGCCTTGCCAGAGGGAAACTCTGACGAAGGGACATAAGAATCAAGACCCCACTGGCAAGACTTTCTTTAGAAATGGATACAAAGAGTTGCAAGCCAAAGGTTCCAAATACTAAGTAAGTTCATACAGAGTACATTACTCTCCTAGGGGTGTGTCAATCATTTGCTTGTTCATTCAATATTTATTGGGCAACCACGATCCTCTCCTGGATCCCTCCCATTTCCTTTCTCCTGAGTCCACGTCACTAAGCAACCTTCTAGTTGTGTCTGGCTTCCTGGCTAGATGGCCCTAGGGGGAGAATGCACCAGCCATGCTGGCATTCTAAGTGATAGGGCTGTTTCCCGCGATGAGCTGATCAATGGGCCTCATTTTGTTGTCGATCCGTCTCAGGAGCTTGACTAAAGTGCATCTGCCCGCAAGAGATGAACTCACTAACATGCTGACAAATTATCTAAACCTGGACACCCAAGGGCTAGGTCATGACCAGGTAAACTCCCCCCTGGGATTCCTCTGGGTGTGTTAGATCGTGCTCTGACACTGAATGGCAACAGGGCGGGAGGCAGTGTGTAGGGTCAGAAATTCCTGGCGCTGAGGCTGGTTTTGCCATTCATGCTCTGGTTTCCTGTAAGCCAGTTACTTCACCTCTCCAAGCCTCTTCTTCCTCTTCTAC
This sequence comes from Suricata suricatta, assembly GCF_006229205.1. NCBI lineage: Eukaryota > Metazoa > Chordata > Mammalia > Carnivora > Herpestidae > Suricata > Suricata suricatta. The sequence goes on from NC_043710.1 coordinate 92,130,761, forward strand.
AAAACAGAAGCATAATTGTTCAGGGTTCTATTTTGGCTCAATATTTAAACAAAAGCAGCAAACTAGCAGATCTGTTGAATTAGAAACATCTGCCTCGCCTCCTCTCTCGCTCCACATTCTCCAGTCCTGACTGATGGGTCCATCCACCTGCCATTCGTTTGCCCATCAGAGGGGCGGGCAGCATCCTTCACATCACCCCACTGTCCCGGGAACTTCCTCAAAGCACTCTTGGACACACAACCCATCCCACTGCTGTGCTTTCTTAAGACTTGAAAACTGCCTTCTTAGCCCATGGCATCTCAGCAAGTGCAGTGACAGCTTTAAGGGAGCCGCTGCCCCTGAGGAATAATTCTATTTACTGCAAAAACAGCTGCTTTGACATCTCCCCCCTCCTCGGCCAACACTAAGGCATCATGTTCTTCAAGAATCCACCACGTGAGACCACCTCGGTCATACCGAAATTACTCCTGGCCTTAGTGTTCTCTCATCTATGAAATTCACATCCTTCTCAACTCGGCAAATCAAAAGGCGTTTGGACACTGTACAGACCATCTTTATTGCACTCAAAAGAACGACTCAAGACACACATAGAGAGTGGGTTTTCATATAGGTGTCTCTTTGACCCAGTTAAATTTTTATTCAGTGAAAAAAGTTGACATTGAGACAAAAATTATCGTAAAACTGTGCAACAATATAAGAAAATCTTCAGCATAAATTGGTGATTTGGAAACGTATCAAGGCAATCGAAATCATAAATGCCTAATTTCACTCTGGAGAGAAACAAGTATACAGTGTTTCGCTTTAAATAAGAGCAGAGGCGGCCTTTATTTTGCTGCCAATACTTCCAAATTTGCCTAAAGTTTCTAACAATTCGTCACAAGAGTCTTTGAAGAAGAAATGACACGGACTGCCTGAGAATAATGTTCCTTCAGCACGCAGGCTTATTCCATTTGCGTGATTATACATGAAGCGAATACCGTTCTTGGGTTCTTGGCTCTGAGGACTTAATTCCTAAAATGGCTGCTCAGAATCAGTGAGCAGAAACACACACACACAACCCATCCTCCCTCGACCCACGTTCAATGGTGGTTCCCATTCTGAGGATGTGCTCACTGTCCATGTAACCGACTACACACACCTCTTGCTAGCTATTCCGTATCTGTCTTGCATAGAAAGTAGTCTATATAAACTTAATGCACTGGCTTTTATTACACAAAAGTTGTACCTGAAAGGCAGGCAGCACGCACCCCAGTTAATAAAAATAACACACTAGGAATGTCAAGATACAACCCCAACGAAGGGAAGATTCTGCACAGGGCTTGAGGGTCAATTCTGAAAATCAATATGGAGATGGTACTTGGTTGACTTATCTCCCGGACCCCTTGAGCGAGGGGGTCTCCCAACTCTGTCAAAGGAAGAGAAAGATCTTCTCGGGGATTCACCATGACCCCCTTGGTAGGAAAGTGACCACCTGAACCTACCAAGATGAGGTGTCTGCTCTTAAGGAAATACTGGGACTATCATCTGACAAGATGGAGTGTCCGCTGGGTGGATGTTCGAAGGTGGGATTCTCCCAGGGGAAGTGGGTGCTTGTCTGTAAGAGCCTCACCATACCATTGCTCTCCCCGGCTCCCCCCAGACGGCTGCTATGTGAGAAGGGCTACATTCCTTAAAGGGCTGAAGCATGGCCAGGAGGATGGGCAGGAGAGTGCATGCAGCTCTGTGTCCCACACCTGTCTCACCCAAGTATCCCTAGAGATCCTACCAGAATGGAACCCCAGGAACCGAAGTCCAAAGTGTCAACCTGTTACCCAGCATCATAACCTCGTACCCGGTATGCCAGGGCCACCAGCAGTTACTGGAACTTCTCACCTGTCCGGAAACGTCTGCATAGACACGGCTTCTCCCGACTCCTCTGCAGAATTCTACTCTTTGTCATTTCATCCGCAGGGACCCGTGTCTCAGAAGGTTCGAGAGGCATTCAATACACATAGGGGCAAAACCAGCTTCCAGAGAAAACTCTGTACACTGTAGCCCCTGCCTGGCAAATTTTAGGGGTCCATTAGTGGTCCATGGCGGTCCACGTGGATGTGGGCTGCTGACAGTCTAATGTGCGCTGGGAGAGAATTGAACTTTTCCCCTGTGCACTGTGAACTGTTTTGAGGTGGCATCGTCAACGAGGTCCAAAGCCCCTTTTGCACAACCAACCAGGGGCTCTAACTGGTCACAGTGAAGACAGTTATCAGGTCACGTTCAAAGGCTGCACACAGTTTCCGTTCTCACTTCCTGTGGTCACTCCAACCTTGGGACTCTTGCAGACAGCATACATCCACCAAAACCCCACGAGACTCCGCAGAGGGAGGGAAGACTGGGTGCTTCAGAAGTCCATAAAAATATACAATTTGCACATAGCTGCATCTACCTGGCTTAGTCTTCAGAAACTTAGCTCTTCTGTTTATATAAAATACTCTAGCCCTAAAAGGCTGCTTTTTCTCAAACAGCACAGTGGCATTTTCCGAGGAGAGGGGTGATGGCCAGTCTATACAGTACTGTGCACGAAGCACTGGGAGGCACTGGGAACAAGAACTGAATGCTCAGAAATATCTCAAGTTGCCAAGTGGAGACACAGGCTCTGTAAACAAAGTTTGCCTACAGAAAGACTGAAAATAAAGTCTCAGAGCCGTTCAGATCCGCTCTTACAAATGCCGCCAAAAAGTTGGCCAAAAAAAGAGAAGAAGAAAATATACTTTCTAGTGGTTCAGTTAAATGACTTGTTTCCACCGGACTCCTCATCTTTTAGCTACGTAAAGAGCTTCTCGAAAGGGGAGCAGGTGGGCTGGGAGGGCTTGGAGTTTTGAACAAAACCCCAAGATAACACAAGATAAAGCCAAAGAAATTCCATTCTTTAAAAAGGTAACAAAAAAAGAAAGACGGGGAAAAATGTGGAAGGAGGTTCGTCACGACCACCATTTGCTAAAATAAAATGGAGCCTTACCCACATGAGCATACTGCGTGTCTACAGCTTAAAACACTCCTCTCTGGAAATATATACATGTATAAATTAAACAATTTTAAACTAAAAAATGGAATTGGCTCTTTGTTCTCCAATTGCTAGCTAGAACAAAACTATCGCATCACCCAAGAGTGATACTTTTGGTTAAAAGAAAGCAAATACTTGTGAGAGGGTGATGGGAAGCATCTCAGAGGGGACGGGGTTTTTACAAAGCTTGCATATCAAGGACACACATTCAGAAACATGACTTTGGACTATCCCCAGGGCTCGCTGCTTCTCGGCTGAGCAGTTCTGGAGCGAGGTCCATACAGTAGGAGTCACGGCAACACCAGACATTGGTGTCGACGATGCCAGGTCTAAATGTCGGGCATCAGTCCACAGTGGATAACACGTACCTATCAAGTGGCCATGAACTGAATACTAGAGTGGCATTTAAAGGCAGAAGCAAGCAAGCAAGCAAGCAAGGTCCGCTTGTTTCACAGAGAGAATAAACTCCAGTGTTGTTCCAGCTGCAAACAGGATAGAACAGCATCCGATTCGTGGATCTCTTGTGTCTCTGTAAGAGCAGACAGCACTCTTTAAACTGGGCAGGGGTACGGGGCAAGGAGGTGGAAGGAAAGGAGAAAAAAAAAAAAGAGAGAGAGAGAGAGAAGGCACTGACCCAATTCAAAATGACTGCATATATCAGTGTAGATTTTTAAAGACAGTAAGCGGCCACCTCAACATAAACACAAACTTTTACATTCGAGATTCTTCAGTGGTTAAGCGTAAACAAAAAGCCAAAAAGCACAAAGCAGGTGCTCTATCTGCCAGTGTATCTATCGTGACACAGACCTTGGGACTCTCCCATGACCCGAGTAATTTTTGCAAGGACCATGACACCGGTGTGCAATGAAGCGATGTTACCATTTTGTGGCGGTGCAGGCCGCCCCGTGTCCCGGGGCGCGTGCAGTGAGGTGCCCCCAGTTAATGTGCGAGAAGAGACCGCTGTCTGCATGACTGGAACCCAGGAGTGACTCAGTGCGCTCTCCTGCCAAATCCCATCATGTGACACACAAGTGACTAAAAACGGATTGTTTCCAGAATGGCGGCAAACCGGCTGCTGTTCCCCACCCCTCGCCCGTAGGACCGAGGGGTCCCTACTGTGCAGTGTCGTCAGATGACCGCTAAAGCCTTGCCTTATACGGAGTCCCAATAAATTAACAAAATAACAGAAAAGAACCCACCCCTATAATACACACACTTTCATGTAAACTAAATCTGAACAAAGTTTAAAATTTGAGCACATGTTCGAGGAGGACCCCACCCGTCACCCTCTTGAAGTTTTTATTAAATACATTTCTGTGTCTTAGAAAAATAAAAAGAATGGCCGGTTTATGGAATCAAAATGATCTCACAGACTTAACAGCATGCCCAGCAAGCATAGCCCTGTAAGACTACATTAATATGAAAGTAAGCAATTTGGTTACTAAAGTCAACCCGGTTTGAAGTTCACAGTTGATTACTACAAAGTTGTTCCATTCCTTTCTTTCCTCTTTTTTTGTTTTTGTTTTTGGCCCATATAAAAATAACATATTGCAACTCAAAGTGCATCTTTTTAAAATAAACCATCGACTATCTTTATCAAATAAAATATTTACACCATTTGGTTTCTAGTGAGAAAAAGCTCTTTCAGGCTATCACCATGGGGACGTCGTCTGAAAATCCAGTTATCATAGGAGCATCTTCGTCGTCTTCCCCTAAAGGCAAAACCGAGTTGGTCCTTGGTGAGCCCCGGAGCACTTGCGCCCAACCCCAGCACCCGCCCCTCCGCCCCAGCTGCCCCAACACCATCGCCAGCCCCCAGCCTGGAACATGGGGACCACAGCCCTCCAGGCACAGTGGTCAAAGCCAAAACCCGACTCAGCTGCCCCCTGATGCTCCTGGGTTGCCTTCCCCCCATCCACAGTGACCAAGCTTATTTTAGTGGTAGCTTGAACTTAACCAAGTAAAGAAAGTACATTACTTTCAGGGAGGAGAATCTTAGTACCTACCCAAAAGTCAATTGGTGAGGTAACTTCCCTAATTTGAGGTATCCACACCCTACAATAACACAGTGAACTTCTTTGTCCGTTCTCTCCTCTGAACCCTCACTGCTCCGAGAAAAAGGATCTCAGAGGGGTTGAAGCTACTTGAGGGGAGTTTCCCAGACTAATGGATGCCCCCAGTACTATCCTGTACAACTTAAGTTGCGATCCACATTCCGTGATCACTGTGTGGTACCATTAACTCCTTTTGCTCCCAATAACAGAAGCAAAGAACCCACCCCGTTCATGCAAAGCAGACCAAATACTTGTACTAAGCAAGACAGGAAACCGAGGAGGGAGCAAAGCTAACCTCAAATGATCAGTGATTGGGGAATATACAATTACCTTTATAAACGAACAAACAAAAATATCATAACTGGTTTACAGGGGGAAAGATAGGTATGAAAAATCACAGTCCACAGTCTGAGTTTGGGGAAGAGCCCAGAACACACCTGACTTACTACATTAAGTGGTCTACTACTTCTACTAGCATTTCATAGTTAGAGCATGCGGACATTGTAAAAGTGGGACTTACTTCTTTTTTCTATATCGTGTTATGGATACAAAAGAGCAGAAGGACTAGTGAGGTGTCCCTAGCCATCGGAAAGAGACACAGCCACATGGAAAAGGCTTCTTTGGACAGAAGTCAGTTGGGAAGGCGTGACTTCTTATCTTGATTGGGCTCTTCAAAGATGCCGTGAAGGACAAGAGGGGTTGGAAATTCCTGACAATCTGTGGATACCTGCCCAGGGCCTATCTATCCCCAGCCCCCCGGGACCCACACACAGCCCCTCGCCGTCTCAGGCCCCACCTGAAGAGAACGCTAGCATTTTAGGGCGGAAGCAAGTCCAAAGCAAAGGGCTCCAACTGATTTAACCTTGAGCTATGAGGTCACTGGCTGGTGAAGAATCACTCAAGTGCCAAGTTGAGGGGGGTCTGCGCCAGGGGGAAGAGCCAGGCACCCCGCCCCACTTACCCAGGTCATCCCCAGAGGAGAAGATGGCCGAGCCCAGCCGGGAGCTGTAGTGGCTGTTGGCGAAGGCGGTGAAGCTGCTCTGCAGTCTCCGGTGCTTCGTGTACAGGACAGCAAAGCCGACCGCCAGGCTCAGCAGTATCAGGAACAGGATGGGGACCACGACGGCGGCCACGTCCGGAGACCTGGCGGCCCGGGCCGCAGATGCGTCTGCACCTGCCGACGTGAAGATGCCCGCATGTGAGCCTCCTCTGCAGAGGCAGCCAGGCCGGCCGGGTACCTCACGACCCCATCCCCCCGAAAGAAACGGGGCGCTTGCCAACGATTACCCAAACTGTCGGCCTGGCATGGCCTGCTGCTGCACGAGCGGAAGGACCACGGGCCTCGTGCTTGCAAATACGGCAATTACGTTAGATTCCTAATCACTGCCGTGTTGTTTGTTTGGAGCATCTCTTGGAAGGGAGACCTTTTGTTGGGGTATCGACGTTGATTTCATTAGCATTATTACTTAAGACCACTTGCTTGCCTTACATAAGAGGATGTGAAATCAGACCACTAATTAACGAGACTGCAATTATTTCCCCCTACTTGGCACCGAAGCCACTCTGAACTGCAATTACCTGAAACTCCGTCGAGTGATACAAACGAGATCCCTTTACTGCAACACTGACTTAACAGCTCATGAAGTTTTATGAGGTTTTTTGCTTACTTAAATAAAAGAGAGAGCGCGCATACCCTTCCATATACATTTTTAAAATGCACTCTGCAAAGCCATTCAGGTGTCTGTAACCTAACAATGATGCCCACTTCCCACTGCCTTAAACAAATTCTCGCTTCATGCTGATGTGCAGAGAGATTTGTACCAACAGAGCCCGAGGGCAAAGCCATCCCCCTGCTGGGTTAGGGCCGGTCTTAAAAAAAATCCCTGGGGAGGGGCACCTGGGTGGCTCACTCAGTTAAGCATCTGACTTTAGCTCAGGTCATGATCACACGGTTCATGGGTTCAGGCCCCACGTCAGGCTCTGTGCTTACAGCTCAGAGTCTGGAGCCTGCTTTGGATTCTGTGGCTCCCTCTCTCTCTCTGCTTCTCCCCTGTTCATTATTCTCTGTCTCTCTGTGTCTTTCAAAAATAAATAAACGTTAAAAACAATTTTTTTTTTTAATTCCTGGGGAAAGTGTGATCCTGAGACAGGAAAATGGAACTTGGGAGTCAGTTTTAGCTAAGGAAGCAAAGTGGACCTTCGCCGTCAGGCTTGAGGCTTGCTCCCCCGGTTCGGGGCAAGGTGCTGGGGGACAGCGCTGTGGCTCACAGGGAAGGCTTGGAAGCCACCTAGGGATTCATCCCAACAAGGTACTCAACAAGATGGGCCAGAGAACAGCCACTTCTTGGGAGCCTAACCTAACAGGTCTTCAAATTCTTTCAGCATTGACCTACCGGGAAGAGCCGTAGCAGAATCTTACTTCCTATGTCCCAGTGTAACCCCACCTCCGAAGGGGTAAATTAGGGGACGGCTCTCGCCTGGAGCAGCTAAGAGGAACCGATGTGGCAGAGGAAAGAGGAATGGGCGTGGCCCCAGCTGCCCCCCTGTGCTTCTGCGGTGCAAGACAGAGACGCTCCGAGGCCTCGCAGAGAGGTTCTTTCTGCCGGACCTGTTTGGTTTTCTAAAGGCAAGTTTTTTTTTCCCTCCAAAGTCTATTTCACAGTCGCTAATTGGTTTTGCTTAAAAAGTAGGTTCTAGTTCAGAAACACCAGGTTCACGAGACTTCTGTTTGTTTTCTGTGAGACCTTCTCAGAACCTCTGCTAGGAGTCTCCACAAGGGACACAGTCTGCAAGGTCTTCCTCTTCCAGGGAGGTGCCTGGGACACATGACGTGACAGGACACACAACCACTCTTAACGCAGGATTTTGGCTTATGCATTGGTGAGCTCCCAGCTGGGAGCAAATGGAACTAAAAAGACCGGTGGCAAATCGTGCGCTGACATGCTGGCCAGGCTACTCTGGTATGAGCAGAATTTCTGGGTAAACGAAAGGCTCCTCTCCCGCCCCCGCTCCCCTGGCCCTCAGCACGACCCAGCTCTGCCACTGGGGAGTGTTTGTAAGACAAAACGCTGGCCAAATTCAGGTTCTGATATGCGCTGACGGCTGAGATGAAGCGAGAGGCTATGCAATCCATTATCCTACGGGACGGAGACACTGCCCGGGAAGAATCACAGGGCACGTTAGCGTACTGGAGGCGCTGAGGGGCCCTCAAGCTCTACTGGCCCAGCGTTTCCTGAGCAGAGTCTCCTATTTGAACAAAACCTACTGCGGGGCGCCTAGGTGGCTCCGTCGGTTAAACATCCAACTTCGGCTCAGGTCATGACCTCATGTTCGTGGATTCGAGCCCCGCGTCGGGCTCTGTGCGGACGGCTCAGAGCCTGGAGCCTGCTTCAGATTCTGTGTCTCCCTCTCTCTCTGCCCCTCCCCATCTCATGCTCTGTCTCTCTCTGGATCAAAATTAAACATTAAAAATAAATAAGTAAATAAACAAAACCTACTGCTAACATATTCCCTTTACTGGGCTCTCCATTCAGAAATTCAGAACTTGGTCACTGGGTAACTCTAGCTCCTCACAACATGCCTGGCTCAGGAAGTACGTGTTAAATAAATCAGCGCGTGATTACACGGATGCATAAATGACTTTCTCTTCCACCGAAGGAATATTTTCAATGTGCTTAAGAAAGACACACCTTTGTCAGACCGCGCCACGTCCTTCGTCTATTTCCCCCGAACCGAAGACGGAAACCAGCCCCACGAGGGACTTACCAGACCCCAATTCATCATACAGCAGGACAGCAGGCTCCCCACAGATCTGGCTGCCGAAAAGGCATCTTGCTTGCACAGTGAAAGTGTAATTATGACCCAATTTCAGGTTGGAAATTTTAAAGAAATTGTCAGTAGTATTCCCAAGGTAAGCGGAGATATTCATGGCACTATCAAACATGTGTACCTCATAGCCCTGAAAACAAAGACACGAGAGACTGTTCGGCAAGTTGAATAAGGAATCTGACAGCCTCTATTACCGGTTCCAACTTTACGTGAGCTCCTTATTGCAGGCTTTTATAGACGCGAAAGCACTTTGGGTTTCTTACTAGATCTTTTTACATTACCATTGAGATACTGGATTCAGAAAATGGTAATTTTCCCGCACCAAGTGTCTCAGATAACTACCACACCCACTTAGGAGCTACAAAGTGGAGGTAAAAAGTATTAACTCTAATAAAAGCCCATTTTAAGAAATATTTTGGTATAAATTCAGAGTTCTGTTCTGGTCAAGAGTCCACTCATCTCAAGCAATATGAACGGCAACAAAGAATCAGACAATTCACCAATGGTTTGCTGTAATGGGATTGATTAATAATAAGCCCAGGTCGCGGGGGCCTCCAGCAGTGGGGCTGGAAAAGTCAGGACGTTTCTAGGGAGAGCGGTGCATGTGAACTCCACCATCAGCCCACAGCTCACTCCCCAGCTCCTCCGGGCTGACGGTGGCCCCAGACCAACTTGGCCTTCACTAGAAAGCACCTCAACATTGGGCTGGGGTCAGAATGGACTTTTCTGATAATCTCCGAGCATTCCAGTGTCAAAGCTACCAACTCCCCGCCCCCAGCACCAAAAAAAAAGACCTCCTCTCTTAGCTCTATCCACATATTGGGCCCCACTGCATACTCACAGACTCTTGGTCCCCAACCCATTGACCTTTCTATTCTCTGAACTCTAAGTGGAGGGGAGAGAAGAAGGATGTGCTATGTGCTTACACCAGAGCCCTCACTGGGAGCAAAGTAGTGATCTGCCACCTCAATCTAAAAGCTGGGCTTCCACCACCCATGAGGTGGACAATTGGCTGCCAAACTGGGCCTCCTAATACCACCTACCAACTTGGAATCCTGTCCCTCCATTCTTCTTTAGAAACTATCTATCTAATGTGCATTTGCTGTACAACGTTTGCAACATACCTAAAAGTATCAAGAAAAACATGTAAATCACATGTACACACATCAGTCATTCATTGAATTAACTATTACACATCCTCTTCTTTTGGACATTAAAGTGTTTCCTCTTGGGGTGCTTGAGTGGTTCAGTCAGCTAAGCGGCCGACTTCGGCTCAGGTCACGATCTCGGGGTTTGTGAGTTCCAGCCCTGCCTCAGGCTCTGTGCTGATAGCTCCGAGTCTGGAACCTGTTTCAGAATCTGTCTCCCTCTCTCTCTCTCTCTCTCTCTCTCTCTTTCTCTGCCCTCCCCTGCTCATGCTGTCTCTCAAAAATAAATAAATGTAAAAAAAAATTAAAAATAAATAAAGTGTTTCCTCTTTCTTGCTATCAGACATGAAAGTGCTCTGAATAGGCTTGTGCATAAATTATTTATGCACATCGTTGTCTGATCATAAAATCCTGAAAGAACTGCTGGGTCAAAGGGTGCAGACAGTTTTATCTCTGACACATTACCAAAGTGCCTTACGGAAAGGCTGAACCACTCCGTACTCCCAGCATGCTGATCTCCCCAACTACAGCTCATTCTGGTAATATTCTTCTCCCCAAAACTTAGCCGATTTAATGTGAAACTGTCCTATCACTAGTGACGTGATACTTTTCTTTCATGTGCCCACTGCTGCTGGAGTTCTTCCTGTGTTACCAGTACCTTTTCTAAAATCAGACTATTGCTCTTTTGAACTGCTTTGAAAGCTTCCTTTTATATCTGAATATTTTAAACATGTATACGTCACAGCTGAGAGAGTTGTGAGGATTTTCAAACTTTATAGCTTTGTTCCTGGTACTACAGGGTGACTTTTTATAACCCCAGTGCCCTTGAGTGACGCCGTACCCTGAAAGGGAAATGGATTGATCCTGTGTCTCTGTTCAGCTCATGCTTTGCTGACAATGGGGACAAGCCGGTCCACTCAAGAGCCTGTCCACCTTGTGGGGGCAGATCGGCACATCTATTCGCCCTCCTCCTCCCTCCCACCTCCTGCTGCGAATACAGTCATGGGTCTGCCGATGACAAAACACCAAAACGGTCTTTTCGGTCTGTCAACAGACTATCTACTCCTGCTCCCTCAGACATCACGGGAAAGAAATCGCGATGCCAGGATGCAGAAGTCACTGCGTCCCAGGCACTGATGCCACAGCCCTGCTCTCAGACTGTCAGGAGGCCCAGGGAGGCTCCAGCCACTCCCCTTGTCTTGCGGGGGTGAGGGGGTGGGGGGAAGATGAGGTCAGGAATGAAAGGTGCTGAGTGCAGGGCCTCTCTTCTTTAATGGGCAGTATAAACCTCCCAGTAATTAGCGCGCCCACTGAAAACGGCCCTTTTGTTCTCAAGTTCACGCCCTTGCCCTATTCCTTCTCTCCCCCACATCGATGCAGCTGGCTGGCCACGAGCTCAGCTCTAAAGCTGCATCGCAATTAGACCCCGGAAGTCTTTGCGAAGGAAGAAGGAACTCACCCTACTTTCGTTGAAGTGCTTTTCCTTCAAAGCTAGACTTTTCCAAAACAGGAGAACATGGTCATTTTCTGTTATGATTTTTAAGGCATCAGGTGCGGATAATGAAACTGAAAATTAAAGATACAACACGAAGGCAGTTAGTGGCTGTATATTGGAACTGCTGTTCTTTCCGGTCCGTCGGAGGGAGGGGAAATAATGCTAACTTGAAAGGCGGGGTTAAGGAGGACGGGAAACACATGCGTGGAGCCTAGTGCCAGGCAGACACTCTCTAAGCGGCATCTCTTTTGTTGCTGTTATAATACCCTGAGCCAAGGAATTTGGACAGCACCTACGTTCATGGCCCTCAGAGCCACAGATGGCCAAAAACAAACTGGGTGGGGGAGAAAAGGAAGGGGTGGGACAGACCGTGGTCCCAAAGCCTTCCGGGACTCCCGCTCTGGTTTCAGTCTGTGAAGGAGAGAGCAAGATACCCAAGGTATGGAGAATGACAGCCAGCCCCAGCCCAGGCACCGGAACGCTGCCCGGCCCGCCAGCTGTGGCCCCTGAAGGGAGGACCTGCCCATGCAGCTCCTGACAGACGTTCTGCACCCCCAGGCCGCCTGGCAGCCCTGTGGGTACCACGCCCTGTTCACCTGTGGTGATTTTTATACTGGAATCTTTGCTCATGTTCCCCAGCTGGACAATGACATGGTATTTTCCTCCAGGTTCCAACTTGTTAAGAGTGTATTCCACAGTACTGTTGCGGGATTTTATTTTGTAGCTTCGATCGCTCTTCCTTATTAGATCTTTAACTGCAATTGCATATAACTAGAACAAGAAGAAAAGACCTTAATGGTAATCAAAAACTTGGCATTTTTTACTCTGCAATTCGTTGGTGGACGACATCACCTCAGTGTATCATGGCTGACCCATGGCAACAATGTTTTGAGCCCACAGTCTGACTCTGTTCTGGTTTTTTTTTTTTCCCAATGTTTTACTTATTTTTGAGAGAAAGAGACAGTGTGAACAGGGGAGGGTCAGAGAGAGAGGGAGATACAGAATCTGAAGCAGGCTCTGAGATAGCTGTCAGCACAGAGCCCGACGTGGGGCTCGAACCCATGAACCGTGAGATCATGACCTGAGTCGAAGCCAGATGCTCAACTGACTGAGCCACCCAGGTGCTTTGGAAAGCCTTTGGGGTTGGCCAGGTCCAAATCTGGAACAAGTATTCATTCCCAGAACTGTGCCCAGAATAATCAACCCGACCCAAAACACAAGCCTAGGGAAAGTGACATTTATTGTGGCATCAGCCAAGAGGTTGGAACAGGCAAGAAAAATCCAAATTCAGAATTCAGTGTCTCTCCCCAGCTGTGATCGTTTCGGGACGTTTTCAGAGGAGGACAAAAAGCTCTGCTTGTTCTCGCCCCCAGATCGCTTCTCACACACAGGAACGCAAGAGGAAAACACAGGGACATGTGGGAGGTGCAGGCGACCCCATCACCAGGACGAGGCTGCAAGTCAAGGAGAGCCTTAGCAACCGAGGACCTAAAACCACCCACCCAGGGCGCCCAGTCAGTTAAGCGTCCGACTTTGACTCAGGTCATGATCTCACAGTTCATGAGTTCGAGCCCTGCTTCAGGCTCCGTGCTGACAGCTCGGAGCCCAGAGCCTGCTTCCGATTCTGTGTCTCCCTCTCTCTCTGCCCCTCCCCTACTTGTGCACTCACTCTCTCTCTCTCTCTTTCTCTAAAGTAAATAAGGAGTGCCTGAGTGGCTCAGTCAGTGAAGCATCCATAAGACTTCAGATCAGGTCATGATCTTGCAGTTCCTGAGTTCCAGCCCTGTGTCTGGCTCTGTGCTAACAGCTCAGAGCCTAGAGTCTGCTTTGGATTCTGTGTCTCCCTCTCTCTTTTTGCCCCTCCCCCACTTGTACGCTGTCTCTCTCTCTCAAAAATAAACATTAAAAAAATTTTTTTAAATAAATAAAACATTTTTTAAAAATTAAAAGAAAAAAAAAGAAACCACCCACCCCCGGGATGAGGAACAGGGTAGCTTGGAGCAGAGGAAAATGGAAGCTGTTTTCCAGAATTAATGACTCTTCTTTTAGACCAGGGGCCAGCAAACTTCTTTGTAAAGCTTCAGATACAAAATACTTTCAGGCTGTGAAGGCCAAATGGGTCTCTACCACAACCATTCAATTCTGCCACGTGCAGCATGAAAACCGCCACAGATGAGATGTACTGAAGGGGCACAGTTCAGCCCTACTAAACTGCACTTACAAAAGCAGGCAATGACCTAGATCCGCTCTGCAGGCATTTGTTTGCCTACCCTGCTACAGAGGGTCAGAGAGGGGAAGGGGAGAAGTCAGAGAAGAAAGAGGGACAGACCAATAGGACAGCCGGAAATCACGGAGAAGCAGCACTTAAGAAGGGGCACCTACAAGGACTCCAGCTGCTGCCAGACAGAAATGGGGGCGAGACCCCCCTGCTGAGCTTCCGCCACCAGGCCTCTTTCCTGCCCCACTCCGGGACCCCCTCTCTGCTCCCACGCCATGCCGAGAGCACACACGGCTGGCCAGATGCCCGGCCCGCTCACCAGGTCCTGGTCGGGAGAATCATACGGGGACTCCCACTTGATGACGGCTGAGGTTTTGCCGGTGTGAACCGCATGCAGGTGACGAGGTGGGAGTCTGTTGTCGGGGATCATCCTTACGACAACGTAGTCAGAGGACGGCCCTAGGTAGGGCACCACCACCCGCACCTGGAACAAGACGCAGGCGGTCTGTGCTAAGCCATTTATTTCCCAACAAAACAGTGATACATGTACACAATTAAGATTCGATCGTTGCATACAGGAGTGCTGATGCACAGGGGCACACGTACCCCAATGTTCATAGCAGCACGTTCAACAACAGCCAAATCATGGAAGGAGCCTAAATGTCCATCAACTGATGAATGGATCAAGAAGACATGGTTCATCTATACAATGGAGTACTACATGGCCATGAGAAAGAATGAAATCTGGCCATTCATAGCAACATGGATGGACCCTGAGGGGGTCATGCTAAGTGAAATAAGTCAGGCAGAGAAGGACAGATATCATACGTTTTCACTTATAAGTGGAACAGGAGAAACTTAACAGAGGACCATGGGAGAAGGGAAGGGGGAAAATAGTTGGAGGGAGGGAGGGAGGCAAACCATGAGGGGCTCTTAAATACTGAGAACAAACTGAGGGCTGATGGGTGAGGGGGAGGGAAAGGGGGGTGATGGGGATGGAGGAGGACACTTGTGGGGATGAGCACTGGGTGAAACCAACTGGACAATAAACAATAAGACAATAAAAGAAAAAAGATTCAATCATTGCAAAAGAAGCTATAACATGTAAAATACCTCCCCACCTACCCCAGATCTCTAATCCATTTCCCCAGAAATGTCACTGGTAATGGTTTTCTGTGCTTCCTTCCAGAAGTGTCCTACCTGTGTGTGCCTACAGATACACACTTCTGTGTGCATGTGCGTGTGTACGTAGCCTGTTTTTCTCAATTGTTTTTACACACAAGAAAATACTACACATATTGTTAGGCTCTTCTGTCACTTAATTATGTAGCACAGAGGTGCTGCCGCCCCCACGCAGAGCTCTGTTTCCTTTGAAGCGCTGCCCTGTATCTCACTGCAGGGATCAGCCACAATATTCCTACCCAGTCTCGCCAGCCGGTTGTTTCAACTTTTCTGCGATCACAAGCAATAGTGTACCCAAATCCTTTCCCCACAGATGCTGGCACACACGTAGAAGCGTATGTGCGGGCTGAGTTCCTAGAAGTGGGATCTGACAAAAGTGGCATGGATCTACGCCTGTGAACCATTTGCTAAGTTCTCCATCCGGGCCAAGGGAGTTGCAGTCAGCTAAGGGGTCATTCATTCTGGTTTTCAAGCAGGAACTGGATGCTTCTACACTACCCTCTCCTCACACCCTCGGATCCCAGAGTCACGTGACCAGCTCCCCAGGTCCAGGTCTGAGCCAGGTACCCAGGCTTTAAGCCATCCTTGAAAAAAACCCAGAAAGTTCTCCGGACTCCCCGACATGGGAAGCTTACCAGAAACAGATACTGCTCGTCCCTAGTGACGATGACTGTTCTGTTATGGAGGGAAGTAGTCAAGCTCTTCGGATTGCGGTACAGGTCAAGGAAGGACGTAGCGTAGAAAATGCCGTAAACCTGGTAAACAGATGGGAAAGGACATCAGCTCGGCGGCCAGGGACTTCAAGTCTCTTGAAATCCCTCATCTGTGCCCCCGGGAACCCCGCAGGGGTGCTCAGAAGAGAGAGGTATTCATTCAGCCTGTATTTCATCAGCATGGACAGAGAAGGTGCACTGGGGCACGCATGGCACCCACAGCCGCCAAGAGGAACACGGCGTGTGCTCTCTGTCTCCTCGTTTTTGGAGGAAGGAGTAGCAGAGAAGAAAAAGAGACACAATTATAAATGACAAGTTGCACGTACACAACAGGGGATGCTGCGGGGAAAGACTGCACAAGGAGCCAGGAAAAAGGGGGTTGGGTCCCAGAGGGCAGCAGGCAGGCTACCTGAAGAGCACAGATGAAAGCAGGGAGCTGAGCGGAAGTGCGGGTGGGGAGGAAGCCAGGGAGTTTGTGGGGGGAGGAGAGGAGGGAAGGCAGCAGGGCTGACACAGGGAGCTGCCCAAAACCACCCACTCTTCCACTCCTCCTTAAGAGGATCCTGGATCTTGGTGAGAATTGCCACCTGCAAGAAAATCTACACTTCCCACCTCCCCGGAAGCTGGGAGGCCACGAGACAAAGTCTTGGCCAATGAGCTCCAAGCAGGGATGTTATGTGAGAACTGAGCACCGGCTCATTAAAATAGGGGGAAGAGCCCTTCTTCCAGCCCTTCTCCTGCCTGGAACATAGAAGATGGTGTGGCTCCAAACCTCCCGGACCTTGAGGTGACCTTGAAGACGGATGCCAAATGCAGCCTGGGTCCCAGATCACACCGTGCTGCTGCTGTACAAACCCAGGCCAGCAGAAGAACTCCACCTTCCTCGAACAAGGAGGGAACTAAACTGTTAAAGCCACTGTCACTTTCGGCCCTGTGATACGCAGCCATTCTGAACCCTGGCTGATATGGGTGGAAAACTGGGAGTTTAAAGCAGGGACGGGGGATTTGATGGGACTGGGATGGGGGTGGGCTGCTGGGGGGCTTATAGCAGGGCAGGAAGGGGCAGTAAAGTGCTGAGGACGCTTTCTCTCAGGCGGTATGAAAGCCTGTGTGGCCAGGAAAGACGGAGACTTGAAGAGGGCTGTGCAAGACTGGAGAGGCGGTGGGACCGGAGGGCAGGGCTCAGGGACATGGGTGGGGCCTTCCCAGGCCCCCACAGCTGTGCATTTTCTCTAAGCTGCTCAGCAGTCACGGGCAGAGAGGGGAAAACCTACAGGGAAAGGGATGGGAAACCCCAAGGAGCAGATAAGCTGGCAGGAGGTGAGGAAAGAAAGAATTAGGGGGCTCGAGAGAGTCAGAGGCAAGGCAAATGATGCAGGAATAGGAAAAAGAGAGTGCTCAAAGCACAAGATGGGGCAGGGGTGGGGGCCTCCAGGCTCAGAGAGGTCCAGGGGCTGCTGGGGGACGGGGCAGCTCTGGCGAGGGGCCGATAGAAGGCTCCAGGAGCCAAGGAGGCCAGGGTGCAAGAGGCCTCCCGAGATGGACAGCAGCAATGGCAGTTCCCATGGTGGAGACGATGAACCATGAGAGAAGCCGGGAAGAAGTGGAGAGCTTCCTACAGGTCGTCTCAGGGGCCCTCTCGCTCTCTGCGACCCACCGCGAGCAAGGACCTGCAGAACAGGCTACTTCTCTGAGTCCACGGGTAATTAGAAACCCTGGGATCAAGGAAGATTCCAGGGTGCCGTGCACTGGGCCCTACTCTGCGAGCACGCTTGGGTGTGACAAGGTGGCCATGCCCTTGGCTGGGCATATAAGCAAGAAAGATCCTTAGTGAGGAGAGTCTACTTCGAGGGAAAGGGGGGTCCTGGGCATGGCTCTGGGTGTCTCATTTCTGTCCCTGCCTCAGAATCCGGCGCTGGAGCAATGAAAGGACAGAAGCTATCACACGAGCCAGATCTGAGCTCAACCTGGTTTACAGTTTCCTCCAGCTTCAATTCTGGCAAGTCACTTCAGCCCTCTGGGCCTTAGTGTCCTCACGGGTAAACTGAGAACACTGACCCCAAGGGGCTGATGAGATTAAGTGGGAGAAGGAGAAAGGGTTCTTGGGGTGTCCTGCTTCTTCTTTCTTCAAGGCCGACCTTATGATTACGTGCAAACCTTGGCCCGTTCCCCATCACTCAGTCCTACTCCAAATGTGCACTGGACATGCCGTCAAAAGATAAGGCACGGGCTCCCATCCTCACTAGTCACTGTGCGGACTCCCTAGATCTCGCTTACACATTTAGTTCTATGGGCTTCTCCATTTGGAGAACTCAGAAACCCTTCTCTTCAAGGAGCTTACAAACTAGTTAGGGAGATAAATAACACACTGAAAACGTCAATGAGAATAAAGTGCTATCTAATGAAACAGCAGTCTGAACGGCACCGACTATAAATTTCTCAGGAGTTCATAAGGGAAAGAGATCAGGTGGAAGCCAGTGGGACTGGCTGGCAGGCCAGAAGGACAGAAGGACTCCAGGAGGAGAAAGAGCATAAGCCAAGGTGCAGAGGCAGCAGGGGGTGCAAATGTGCCAAGACCCTTGGAAGGACCCACCTAAACGTGAAAGAAGGTGCACATTGGGGAGGTACGGGAAATAAAAACCACATCCAAAAGAGAAGCACAAATCTGATCTTAGTGAATCAAAATACATATATAATGACAAAAGAAAAAAGAGAGAGACCTATAGAACATGCAGCAGGGACACTGGGATAAAGAAGGGGAGGGCAGGAAATGTGAGAGGAGCAGCCAAGAAGGCAGCCTACGATGGGGGTCACATAGGGAGGAGTTGGAGGGGCCTGTAAGTGCTGCTAACATGTCACCACACCCACGAGCCAAGGGGAGTCCGCCATTATAGGAACACGGCCCCCTCTTCAAACTCATGGGCTACTCCACAGCAAAGAATATGGCATTTTCTCTCGCTGCCTGGCCACGGTGTGGAGAGGGATGCTGGGCCTGGGATGGCAGGTGCCTCTAGGAGGTAATCCAGAACTGACCAGGAGGGCAGCTTGTGTTTGGATGAGAAAGGAGGAAGCAGTGACAGAAGAGAAAGCCCTCGCTCAGGCTGCCCGACAGCCTAGCATCGGGGAGAGTCCATATTGATTCTGTCACCATCATTCTGGCTGACTTACCACATTCCTGGGGCCAGTCCAGGTGCATTCCACTGCAGTCTGATTGATGGCCTTGGCTTTGAGGCTAGGAGCAGGTGGGCGGACTCCTTTGGTCATGACATGCTCAAATGCCAGAGGACTGTCCCCTAAATCAGTCTTGGCCCAGGCAGAAATCTCGTAAGACGTATGAGCAGTCAGATTGGTAACTGAAAACAGGGACAAGAAGATGTCAGGAGGGAGCTGGAGGCGTCAGTCAAGAATGTGTGCCTTGACAAACCAAGAAATAGACTCTTAACTACAGAGGACACACGGACATTACCAGAGGGGAGGTGGGGGGCAGGGAGAACTAGAAGACAGGGATTAAAGGGCCCCCTCATCATGATGAGCGCTGAGTGATGCACAGAATTGCTGCATCACTAGGCTGTGCATCTGAAACTAATAGAACACTGGATGTTAACGATTCTGGAATTAAAATAAAAAAATTTAATTAAAAAAAAAAAGAAGTTGTAACTTGCTATACAAGACCCTGTTTAAGTCTTTTTTTGTTTGTTTGTTTTTGTTTAAGTCTTTTTAAATTTCTACCCAATGTGGGGCTTGAACTCATGACCCCAAGATCAAGAGTCACTGCTGTTCTGACTGAGCCCCTGTTTTTAAGGTAATCTCTCAATTTAAGTGAGACCCACATGCTATAGGATCTTCACTGTTTTATGAATTCATCTCAGCATTATTTACTGATGACTCCTACAAATAACACACTTGCACGGGCACTGGGTGGTTTTGTTAAAGCTGACCATCTGAGGGGCGCCTGGGCGGCTCAGTCAGTTGAGCGTCTGACTTCAGCTCAGGTCATGATCTCACAGTTCATGGGTTCAAGCCCTGCGTCGGCTCTGTGTGGACACCTCAGAGCCTGGAGCCTGCTTCAGATTCTGTGTCTCCCTCTTTCTCTCTCTGCCCTTCCCCTGCTTGTGCTCTCTCTCTCAAAAAAAAAAATAAATAAAATAAAATATTTTTTTTAAATAAAAAGCTGACCATCTGGGGATATAAATTGGTACAACATTCCTGGAGAATCATTTAAGAGTCTTGAGAGTCTTCATGCCCTTCAGTGCAGACTTGCTATAGAATCAGAACAAATCAAACATCTGTGGACCATGAATGTCCATCAGTAGAAGAAACTGCATAATCTGGTTGCCCGGGGACAATTTAACCAGGGTAATGGTTAAATACTGTGCATCCCAGGAACTATCCACTAAAAGTTGTCTCCAGGGCGCCTGGAGGGCTCAGTCAGTTAAGCGGCCGACTTCATCTGAGGTCATGATCTCACAGTTCATGAATTCAAGCCCCGTGTCGGGCTCTGTGCTGACAGCTCAGAGCCTGGAGCCTGCTTCGGATTCTGTGTCTCCCTCTTCTCTCTCTGCCCCTCCCCTGCTCACATTTTGTCTCTCTCTCTCGCTCTCTCTCTCAGGAATAAACATTTTAAAAAATGTTTTTTAAGAAGTTGTTTCTAAGATTATTTAATGAGACTAGAAAATTCTTGCAACTTTCTATTAAGTGAAAAGGGCAGGATATAAAATTACAGTTGCACCTAGAACACAGGTTTGAACCTGTGTGGGCCCACCTGACACGGTTTTTATAATCTGATACTATAAGCGTGTGTTGGCTCTTCCTTATGATTTTTTTTAATTTGTTTTTTAATTTCTGTTTGAGAGACAGAGAGAGACAGCACCAGCAGGGGAGGGTCAGAGAGAGAGGAAGAAACAGAATCTGAAGCAGACTCCAGGCTCTGAGCTGTCAGCACAGAGCCCGACGTGGGGCTCAAACCCACGAACCGTGAGATCATGTGACCTGAGCCAAAGCCAGATGCTTAACCAACTGAGCCACCCAGGTGCCCCCTTATGATTTTCTTAAAAACACTTTTTTCTAGCTTACTCTATTGTAAGAACATAGTATATAACACATGCCACGTACAAAATATGTATTAGTCGACTGTTCACGTTATTGGCACAACTCCTGGTGAACAGGAGACTATTAGTAAAGTTTTAGGGGAGTCCAAAGTGATATGCAAGGGTGCCTGGGTGGCTCAGTCAGTTAAGTGGTCGACTTCAGCTCAGGTCATGATCTCAGAGTTCGTAGGTTTGAGTCCTGCGTCAGGCTCTGTGCTGACAGCTCAGAGCCTGGAGCCTGCTTCGGATTCTGTGTCTCCCTCTGTCTCTGTCCCTCCCCCACTCACACTCTGTGTGTCTCTCTCTCAAAAATAAATAAATGTTAAAAAAAAAAGTGATATGCAGATTTTCAACTGGGTCAATGGCCTCTAACTCCTGACTATTCAAGGTCAACTGTACTCAAATGAAGTCCATTTCCTTGTTTGTAAGACAGAAAAAAACAACTGGACTTAGAGCTACTGCTATTATTGCTTGGATTAAAAAAGACAATGCTTAAAAAAAAAAAAGCATTTGGCTCGCATCTAGCCAGCCCTGATATATTTCAGGCAAGGGACAAGACGACTACTATTTCTGAACCTGCCAGTTCCTACAGGTGCAACACTGAGAGAATGAGATCACAGCCCCAGAAATTAGAAAGGTGCAGGTTCCGAAGCGCCAGCTTCTGAGGGAATTACTTTATCTCTGAACCTTGGGTTCTCAGGCATGAAAGGAGCATATCCTACAGAATTATTACTGGGGTTATATAAAGTACCTAGGTTACAAAGAGTGCCTAGGTTAATGCCTTCACACAGTAGGTGCAGTTTCCTTGTCCATTCATTCATTCAACAAACGTGCCTTGAATACCAACCATGCACCATGCCCTGTGGACCTCGCATTAGCAAAGCAGGAGGGAGCCACGCCAGAAAAAAGCGGCATAACTCACTCTCAGCACTTCCTTTGGGAGCGAAAAACTCATCGGGAGAGGGTTAGCCTAGCTTTCCAGTTTTTCCTCTTTGAAGCCTCCAAACTTCCATAAGAGCCAACAAGCTAGAGAAGGGGGCTTGTGGACACCCCCAGAGACGGTCATTTACAGTCTCTTCCCTCTGCCCCCCACAGTGGCAGCCAGAGGGAAGAGCTCCCCTGTCCAGGCGGCCCCCACATAAGATCTGCCGCCACGAAGTATCGAACTAGCTCTGAGGGGTTACCTTTGTGTGACAAGATGCTCCCCCGGAAGGTCAGAGTGATCTTCTCTTGTTTGTGGGTGTCAAAGGCCCAGAAGAGGTTGACCACGTAGCCATTCACCTGCCAAGAACCGAGAACCAGGTTATAGGAACAGCACATGGTCCAGCAGCATGGCAAACACAAAAGCACCCGTTGGCTATTGTGGCTTTCAGTATCTCCTTGCTTAAAGGGGACAGGTTGTTTCTTTTGGTCTTTAGGCTGATTCCACCTATGCAGCTGCTGAATATTTAATTATGTAGCACTACTTCTAAAAACAGGGGTGCCTGGGTGGGTCAGTCAGTTGAGCGTCCAACTTTGACTCAGGTCATGATCTCTTTGTTCATGAGTTCGGGCCCCACGTCGGGCTCTGTGCTGACCGCTCAGAGCCTGGAGCCTGCTTCAGATTCTGTGTCTCCCTCTCTCCTCTGTCCCTCCCCTGCTAGTGCTCTGTCTCTGTCTTTCAAAAATGAATAAATATTTAAAAAATTTTAAAAACAAACATGAGACTATGTAGAATATAAAATATGGGCTTGGTGAAATCAAGAACATTGGTGCAGAAAAAAAGACAAGAACCAATTCACAAAGGCAGAAAGAGGAAAAATTTTAAATTACATCATGGTAATTAAGGATAACTCTTAGCTCAGGCAATCCTGGCAGTCAAGGCCAAGAGGCTGGTACAAAAGGGCTCCCTTTGAGCTCTTAGTGTCTAAGAGGAGCAAATCTACCCAGGCATCAGGAAAGCCTAATTTTTCAAAGTTCCGAGCCCATAAAGGGATTTGATCTAAAGATCTTTAAATATGGGTCAACAGCAAAAAGTAAAAATGCTTTCAAGACCAAAAACTGTAATACAGACAGGGTTTATGTCAAGGCTTCTTACATCAACGGTCTCTGAAGCCAAAGGCAGGTGCCGCCAACCTGCAGCCCAGTAAATGGCACAGGGGCTCTGAAGGCTATTTGCCCCACCTCAGCTTCCTGGACAGGGAAGGAAAGGAGGCAAAACAGACCAGAAG
>NC_043710.1:92153835-92299822 GCF_006229205.1 Suricata suricatta
TGTTAACACCAACTCTTTATTTGCACTGTATCTGTGAACCATTTAATTATATGGTTTAAAAAAAAAAAAAGGCACCAGGCTGAGGCAGAACAATTATGTGTGAAGACTCACGCTGTTCTTCGTGGGGGAAGGAACCAACCTAGGGGTGGTATTTTGGTTGTACTAGACGGAATCATTCGTTTTTCTGCACCTCGCTGGCCCCACGCTGCACCAGCTCCGTACAGGGAACAGCCCTGCCCGCTGCTCTTCTGAAACTCCAACATTACCTTGATGTCACTGTCCATGGTCAGGGTGAGGCTCAGAGAGTTCTCGCCGTAGCTGTCAACGCTGATGTCTGGTGGCGGGATCGCTGAAAACAGACAGGAATTCAAAACGAGAAGAGCACGTGATGAAACGGGAGGAAGGCACAGGGCTTAACAGTGTTCAGCTCGACAGACAGAGCGATCTTTGTGGTTGGGGAAGAAGGGCATTTCTTGGGCTACTTCCACCCGTCTCTTTTACCGCGGATGTCCCGAAGCTGAGGTTGGGTCCAGGTGCCCGGCGAACACAAAACCCTCTGGGCGAAGGCAGCCCTCCTGGCACTGAGGTCGAGCAGAAAAGGCCCATTATGTAAGCGTCTGCAAACAGCCCGGCTGCAGTCTGGTTCGGAAACGTGCCGGGGTGGCAGGAAGCGCCACCTTCATTGGCACTAAGTCCTAGCGCCTCAAGACCTCTTCAAAAGTTGAGAGCGGGCCAGATTGTAAGGCACAAGCTGTAAATGCACGTGTGGCAAAACAGGAGGCACGTGGCCTCTGGAGTCTGGCAGACCTGGGTTCAAATTCCCATTTTGGACACTTAACAACTGTGTAACCGGAGGCCACTTACTTCTCTTCAAACTAATGGTAACTCAGCCAATGTGCCTTTTCTTTCCGTTTCCAGTAAAGCCCCGCCTAGGACAGATTAAGAAACCAGCAAGTCACTGGCATTCTCAAAAAGACCAGAGCCCAAGGTGGGAACTGGGCACAGAGAGATGGGGGGCGGGGGTGGTGAAAAGAAAGTGGCAGAGAGAAAAGACCTCTCTCTGTGCCAGTGGTGCTCTGTGCAAGTGGTAGTGCTTAACATCCAGAAGGTCTGTCCACAAGACGGCGGACTGCGCCGAAGGGCTTAATGGGATCACTGTTATCATAAGACGGTATTTTAATGGCAACCCATATACTTGACTTTTTAGCACATGTGCCTCTTATACAGGCAAGGCAAGAGACACTTGAAAGAGAGGATACGATATGGTAGTAAAAGATAAAGAGATCTACCAAATTCTGGAGGAGTCCCTTCAGATGATCAGTCATGTGATGAGAGTGGGCATGTGGAAGAAGAAAAGGCTATTCAGGGCAAGAAGAAGAAAGAAGAAGAAGGGATATTAGGAGTCTTAGGCCGCCGACTCGGAGCAAAACAGTGTGGGTGCTGCTGTAAAGTCAACCTGAACTAAAACTGAGGTGACTGGGCATAGGTCACAATCCTTCCCGAAGCCCAGTTTT
Source organism: Suricata suricatta (assembly GCF_006229205.1). Taxonomy (NCBI): domain Eukaryota; kingdom Metazoa; phylum Chordata; class Mammalia; order Carnivora; family Herpestidae; genus Suricata; species Suricata suricatta. The sequence goes on from NC_043710.1 coordinate 92,155,350, forward strand.
CTCAGCTACAAAATGAGTTTAGGAATACTAACAGGATTGGTAAGTTTTAAGGGAGATCAACTTGTGTAAAACAAACATGGTGTTCAGTGTCCAGGAAGTATACAATGCGTTCAGTCTCATGCACACAACGAGGCACCACATCCGGTGCCGAAGGTGGTGCTTCTGGCTCACGCCGCTGCCGCGTCTGTCCTGTGTGCTCCGTCTCCACGACACGGGATCACAGACAGAACACGACACGCGCTTTGTGACGCAGCACGCCGGGGCCTCCTGCACATGCCCGAACCCAACAAAACCTGGACGAGCTAAGGCTCACCGTCAAAATCATATGGAAGAAGTTTAAGACGCGTTCTGAGGCAGGTGTGATTTGTGTTTAGGGAATTCAAGGTACATGTTTTATTGCTGACCTTCAGGGTCCGTTCTTTTCAATATGTACGGCCAGCATGCTCTGGTCGGTTATGCAGAGGGAAATGACAACACAATAAAAAAACCCCAGGGTGGGTGTGAACTCAGTCCACTTTTTCTAACTACCCACGAGCACCCTGTCACAAAGTGGCTGGCTTCGCTAAGTTGAGCTTCCTTTTGTCCTGATCTCAATGAACCCAAATTTTAAAGGCAACCGGATAGTGACTCTCCATAACCCACAGCCTATTTCTCACGGGCTCAGGTTAAAGTAAAACAGCCAATCGCTTTCCGTGTGATGCTTCTGGCCAGAAACGAAAGCCGTGAGTGCCGAGGCAAAGCTCAGGAACCCACTGAGGAGCACGGGCTGCGGTCCGTCTCCCCTCGTATGCTGGGAGCCTCCGTTTAATTGCTTTAATTCATTCCTTCATCGATTCTTTCATCGGCTCGCCCGTGACACGAGGGACACAAGGGTGGAGGGAACCAGGCCAGGGCACTGCGCTCTTGGGGACACGTGCGAGGACAGTGCGGCAGGGGGCACGTGTCTCCGCCCAGCGCGGGCAGGGCAGCCCCAAGGAGAGAGGTACAGATTTTGGAGTCAGATCCCAGCTCTCTGCCATTTACTGACCATGTGGGAAGTGACTTCACGTTCTAGTTCTTTATCTGTTCTTACGGGTGTCGTGAGGGTGCTAAGGGTGAGATGGGCTGATGTACGAAAAACAGTGAGCGCTCCGGAGCGGCCGGGCCTTGGCAGGCAGTCAGCTGGCACTGGGCTCCACTCTGGGGCTAGGAACCACTGCCTCCACACCGTTTGTCAGCGCCACTGGGGAAGGAACAGGGTCAGCCTGGTGCTCTCACAGACACGGCCAAAATCACCTGCACCTTCCTCCAGAGGGAAGGAGTCCTGTGATTTTGGATACAGTGTATAAGACCTGGGAGTGAGGGATTCAGAAGCCCTTGTACGTTTGCATCATTAGAAACCCTCAGGGCAGGAGGAGGAGGAGGAGGACATTCGCTGGAAGAAACTTTGTATCTAATGCAGCGTGAAAACACCTGGACGTGCGTTTTCACACTGCATGCACACTGGGGAGAAGGAGGTTGTGCGAAGATTTCTCATCTCATGTCTTCACTGCCCAGTCACACTGAAAGGATTTCCAAACGAGGGACTCATTTACCTTTTCCTTTGAGGGTGGTAATGGATTTGGAATCGCTCCAGTTTCCGACTCCACGGCTCGTCACCGCAGCCACCTTTTCAATTCAGAGCGTGGATTAGTAGAAAATAAAGGCAATGCACCGTAGAGCCAGGGTCCCGAGTGAGCTACGGGGCTGAGACTGCGGCACTGAGGGTGGCAAACAGTCTACACAGACGATCTGGGACACTCAGAGGCCCCAGCAACGGAAACAAGGGGCTACTGAGAGGGACGTGGGCAAAGGGGCTGTGACAGTGAGGATGTGATGGCATTTGTGTGGACTGACGGATGTCGAGGTTCTTGTAAAGGGCAGGGGGTGCATGTGCGCGTGGAGGCATGGGTCCCTACGGACAGACATACGGACAGACATACCGAACAGGGTAATGGAAAACGATCGGGGTCGTGGAGTCTGTGGGCACTTAAGAGTCCCAACAGTTGTGCGCAAAACCTCTCTTTTCTGCTAAAGGTATTAATAATGCGTTGCTTAAGATCCCTGCTACATCGGCTTATAGATGCCAAGACCATCGCTCTGCACCGTGCACCTGAGAATCACGTGGGGAGTGCAGAGGTGTGGGAGCTGGAACGCTAGCAGAAAACCTGGGTGAGAAGCAGGTCACGCTGCATTCACCTTAAATTCTCGGTTATCTGAGGGAAGTCTGACTGCAAGTTCTCTGTGGCACTGGGTTAAGAGGCTGAAAAAAACGATGGTCTCCCCGAGCAGGGGGCTGGGCATTTAGCAGACTAGTAAGCAGTTCGGGAAGGTAAGCGCGAGGCTCTACGCTCTCAGGCCGCGTGACGGCCGAAAGGGGTGTTAACACTCACTCTGACAGTGTACGGGGCGTTGACCAGTAAATTCTTGATTTCGGTGAAATTACTGGTAGCCCTCTGGGACGCCCACATCTTGGAGGCACTCCTGCTGTATTCCACCTGAAGCGAGAAGGAAAAATTGTGAGTCAGGTACCCGGTGGTATGGGACATCCTGATACCTGACAAGGAGGGAGGGGGGCGTGGGGGGTAAAATGCTCTAATGGGCGGACCACTCTTTACCAGGCCACCCCAAACCGAGCGCTAGTCCCACAGAACACGCTTCTGTGCTCGCAGACCCACAATCTTCTGGTCACACGGTCGCATGTGAAGATGCTTACGATGTACTCTCGGATGAGGCCATGCGTGTGGGCGGGAGGAATCCAGTGGGCCACGATCACGCCTTCCTCCTCCCTGTGGAGTGACAGCTGCAGATTCCGAGGGGCGTCTGGCACTAGAAGAGAGTCAACGCAGGGTTGGAGTCCAGCTGCATGCTGGTGAATGGGAGGGCCTTCCGGAGATTGAAAAGAGAGACTAGAGAGAATCTGGAACCAGTGTTGGGAAGAAGCCACTGGTAAAGGTTGTGAACTTGGCCTTCGCATCAACAAACCTTCCCTCTTCCGGAATGCGAGGCACACTGGGCACACACCAGATCGCGGCTTCGTCGAGTGTGATGTAGGCGTGCGGCCCACCAGGGCTGCAGGATAGAATCGCCAGCAGGCGCTGGGCGTTCAGAGTGGAGATCCAAGCCCAGCGCCGGCTGCCTTGACTTCTCACACAACCCTAGTACCACGGGCCTGACCACAGAGGAGTAAGATTGACAGCAGAGACTTCTGTCCCCAAACGAATGGGACCACCTTCCAAGCGGGCTCTTGAATTACTGTAGCATGAGCACAGCCAAGACATCCCTGGGTCTTCTCTTTTGTGACTGTTTTCAAGACTGCATGAGAAGCCGTTCATGGAGACCAGCTACAATACTTTCCCGGCAAACTCCGTTCTGACTGCAGAGTATTTATCCATGTGGATAAGCCACAAACAACGAATATTATGGGCTGAACTGGTGACCCCCACCCTCCCCCCCACACAGGCAGAAGATATTACAAACCAAGTAGAGGCCTCAGAAGAAAAATCCCTGCAAGCACCCTGATCTCGGACTCCCAGCCTCCAGAACCGTGAGAAGATAAATTTCTGTCGTGTAGGCCACCCAGTCCACATCACTTTGTTTTGGCAGCCCCAGCACACCAATACAAAGGATGTTCAACTACCGGTGGCCGGAAGGCCTTCCAAGGGCAGGACTGTCTCATTCCCCTGAAGCCCCCATATCTAAGATAACACCTGAGCAATACTAGATGCTCAGCTAATTATCTGTGGAAAGAAAATGAATGAGGGAGGTATTTCAAAGATCGCTCTGTAGCGTCAAGAATTTAGCTAAGGTCCTCCTTCGCAGTGCCGCCCTGCAGCCTGAGCCTCCGTTTTGTGGGGTCCAGCAGCCTGCGGGTGTCTTAAACTGACGACAGCCCCTCATGCAAGCGCGTGCCCCAGATAACAGCCTACAGAGACACAATCAAATCTGAGTTCCTGATTTGACTTCCTAGCAGCCCGTGTGATCAACCATCTCCCTTGTCTCCTCGGACCTTCCTCTTGGGGGTGCCACAAAGCTTTACCCCTTTTTTTGGCTTGAATTGGCCAATGCGGCCTTAACACAGGAACACCACTGTACTGTACCCATGAACCCTAAAAAGGGTATGTGCCCAGGACCTGCCTCTCTCTGCCATCCCCCTGCCCACGTGGCCCACATGTGTGCTGTGTTCTTCCTGGGGAACCAACGAATGATAAACCTCCCTGATCCATTCTCCCTTTCGGTCTTCTGTTGACCATCTGGCACCCGGGGCTCTACTGAACACACTTTCATTGACAAAGTCATAACACACACGCGCTTTCTTGCTTTCTGCAGGCTCATCCTGGACCCGCCCTGCCCTAGTGCTGGAATCATCCATTTCTTCAAGGAGCCCAGAGGTCTTAGCAACAGGTGCGCTCGCTGCTACTGTGGAGTCCTCTCTCCAATCTGGGCCTTCTCAGCTGATAAAGCATGGAGATACACACGTGTATACCAACCCGCCCAGATACACCTCTCTGTTCTATTTTGCGTGTGAGCATCTGTAAGGACATTAAGATCAACGTGAGTTCACAGTGAGGTCTCCAACCGCAATCCAAGTGTAAGCACGGGCACTGGCAAATGAAAAGTTCACAAAACCCTGGGAAAGAGGATCACTAGAAGAAGGACATGGTCACCCAGTGTCAGCTCCTGGGAAACGGGAAGGCGCAGGGAACTTTCTAGGACACATGAGTTTCAATAAAATTTCTCTATAACTTAGCCTCAATACTTTAGACCTGCCTCGCATTTTCACAATGATGATCTCACAACCCCAAGTACTGGGAAATACTGGGAGACAGGAGATGGGGACAGGAACAAGATAAGAAACGCAAAAGGAAGCAATGTTGGGTACAATCTGAAATTAACTTAAGGGAAAAAAACAATACGGGACATAATGAGGAGACTACACCATCAACCGGTCAGGTGGGACTCTAAACCTTCACCACAAATCTTCCGTATGTACGAGGGGCATATAGTTATGTTCCCACACTCTGTGGGAGTGTGGGGAGCATCCTTGAGGAACTCTGAAAACCCCACCGAAAATCTTGTACCCACCATAAAATAAACGGTAACACTCACGTCCTTCCGGCGTCCTCAGAGTCACGAAGTCGTTGGTGTTGTGCACCTTGCTCAGACACTGGACCTGGACTTTAACCTGATACGTGGTGTCTGGCTTCAAGACTTTCAATATGGTGCTTGTTTTGTTGCTGTGGGTCTCCACAGTCTTCCACATGGCTTCTCCGACCACCCTGGCCAAAGGAACGAAGACACCGTCACGTCAGAGCGGCGTGGGGGTGCTGGGTGCTGCCTCGGTGAGTGGGGAGCCATGTCTGCACGCCACGGGAGCTTACAGAACATCGGTGGTGGTTAGGGACACGGCTTCCTGCTCCCAGGCAAAGACAGGACCCACCTGTAGTAGACGCTGTAGACGCACGAGGCGGTGGGCATTTTCTTGGGCCGTGTCCAGGTCAAAGTGACATTCCCAGAGAAGTCGGCTGTCCACTGAAGATTCTGCACTTTGTACACAGTGAGTTCATCTAGAGAGATGGAGAAAAAGGGATGGAAAGTGGTATCCTTGGACTTTTTGGATTTTTTGGACCAACCTACCATGATCTAGATTGTCAAGCTGCTGTCATTGTCATAAGACATTCCAGAAAAGGAGTTCCAACCTTCTGCACATGCCCCACCCCCATGTCGGGGTCTCCTAAACATCTGGTCATAAGCTTTTCGTTATATTTCGCCTCCTTGTCTGCACTGGGGTAAGCGATTTCTCCCAGTCCAGGGCCAGTGGCATGGCAGGACCCATGAGCACTGCAGACCGAATGTTTGTGTCCCCCCAAATTCATAGGCTGAAGCCTAATCCCCAACCTAATGGTGTTAAGAAATGGGGCAAGTGGGAGGTGTTTGGGTCTCAAGGATGGAGTCCTCGTGAAGGAGATTAGTGTCCCCATAAAAGCGACCCCAGAGAGCTCCCTCACCCCTTCCCCTGTGTGAGGACAGAGAGAAGGCGGCCATCTGTACTCCAGGAAATGAGCCGTCACCACACACGGAATCTGCAGGTGCTTTGACCCTGGGCTTCCCGCCTTCAGAGCTGTGAGAAGCAAGTTTCTGTTGTTTATGGTGTGTTCTGTTACGGCAGCTGTCTAACAGTGTTCCACACTGAGGGATGGCACTCAGCGCACCCGAAAGCCTGAGGCTCTGGGGGCGTGGTGCATCCATGGAGATGGGACATCCACGGAAAACAAATCCCAGACCAGCGGTTCCCTCACAGGGAGGGGTTCAAGCTCCAACCAAGGCAGGACGAGCCCCACTTCACTGGCCGCTCTAACACCAGGCAATAAGCAGCTTCCTCTCCAGACCGAGGGAGGCTCCCGAGGGTGCCCGCTGGGGTGGGGGAGGGGAGAGCCAAGGCTGGGGGGGTGGGGCACTCACCGCTGCAGCCCCTCTCGTCACTCTCGTCCGAGCAGTCCAGGAAGCCGTCGCAGCGCTCGGAGAGCACGATGCAGGCCTCACCGTCCTCACACTTGAATTCCAAGCTCATACAGGTCAAGGTGCTGTGTGTGGCTGCAACACAGGAGGGCCACGTTGTGGTAACGCTGTGTCGTGTTTAAGAGAAGGGGTCTGCATTCTCCGAACTAACCAGCTTCTGACTCAAAATACGCCTCTGGGGGCGCCTGGGCAGCTCAGTCCGTTATGCATCTGACTTTGGCTCAGGTCATGATCTCATGGTTCGTGGGTTTGAGCCCCTGCATTGGGCTCTGTCCTGACAGCTCAGAGCCTGGAGCCTGCTTCTGATTCTGTGTCTCCCTCTCTCTCTGCCCCTCCCCTGCGTACTCCCTCCCTCACTCTCTCTCAAAAATAAATGAACATTAAAAAAATTAATTAAAAGAATCCACCTCTGGGATGAGGAGGGGTAACCCCCGCCATGATGCCCCTCTGACAGACACTGGACTGTGTCTTCAGGAAGGGCGAGAGCTTTGCAGTCAAATGATCTCGAGTGTACGCAGCCACTTACAAGCTGTGCCGTGATTCAGCAGAACCGGCCAGGGTCTTGTTCTCGAACAAGAACAAGTAAGGCCGTTTTCTATCTGAAACACTGCGTCCACCTCTGAAAACCACACCTGGAGACGCAGGTGGAAAAACCGGATGATGTTCTCACCAGAACACCAGGAGAGATACGTCACTAGAGATGAAGAGACCCAGGGGTGGAGGCGGCGTGGGATGCTCTGACAGCCACCCCCAACTGGCACGTGCTCGTGTGAAGGAAGCATTAAAGACTCTGCATGTCTCTAGTGTGGAAGTAGAGACTGCAATTAAATACACTTTTAAAAGGGCTCTCTACTAGAGTAATTCACAATGAGAGAAAGGAAATGTGAGGCTTTTCACAAACTATAATCCCCCATCTCCCAAAAATCATGGTATTACCGAGCTCTGTTATATGCAGAGTAGAAACTGGTTTGCTTTGGGGAAGCTGGAAGGGGGACTTGGTTACAAATAAAACTGCATTAGAGCATTTAGAAAATGTTTGAGACCCACTAGTATTAGAAACTCAAGATGGAATTCATCCTTTCGACTACCCATCCACCTAACCTCCCATTTACCCACTTACCCATCCAGTAAGCCAGGAACCCATCATCCACCTACCCACCCGCTATCCGTCTACTCATCATCCAGCCATCCATCTACCCACCCACCCACCCATCCAGATACCCGTCTATCCATCTACCCCATCATTATGTCTCTACCCCTCCATCTGTCCATCCACCCATCTGTCCATCTGTCCATCCACCCATCCAACCACCCATCCACCCACCCATCTACCCATCTGTCTATCTGTCCATCCACCCATCCAACCAACCATCCATCCATCTGTCCATCTATCCATCCACCCATCCACCCATCTGTCCATCTATCCATCCACCCATCCACCCAACCACCCACCCATCCAGCGAATATTCGCAGAGAGCCTACCATGAATCAGGTACCGTTCAAGATGCTAAGACTATGGTGATGTGTAACACAAAGGACCTACCCTCATAGAGCATCCTTTCTATTAAGGAAAACAGCCAACAACTCTGGTATTTTAGATCATGATTAAAACTACAAAGAAACATAAAGAGAGGAATAGTAACAGAATGATGGGCAGGGGTCATTTCACATAGAACAGTCAGGGAGAAACCCTGTGAAAGGCATTGTTTTAGAAAACGCCAAGATCCCCATCACAGAATTATTCCACGTGGCAGAATATAATCAAACTACGGCTGATTGTAAAGCTGGTGGATGTTTGAGGTTTCTTTATGAAACGTGTCTCAACATTTATAAAGTGGCAAAATGTAGGTTTTAGAAACTGAGAGTTCAGTTGTTATTAATCTCTGAAGATTCCTAAGCTGATAATTAAATAAATGATTAATAAGCACTGAGAACAGAATGCAGTGCCTTCAGGGGCCAGCTTTTCTGAGAAGAATCATCCATATTAATCTTGTTTCCCTTTTTTTTTTTTTAAAGTTTATTCATTTTGAGAGAGAGAGCATGAGCAGGGGAGGGGCAGAGAGAGGGAGAGAGAGAGAATCCCAAGCAGCTTCCGCACCACCAGTGCAGAGCCTGATGTGGGGCCTGAGCCCACAGACCATGAGATCATGACCTGAGCTGAAACCCAGTGTCAGACGCCTCACTGAGTGGGCCCCCAGGCACCCCTCGTTGCCCTGTTTGATAGGGGTCTCAGATTAATGGACTGAGGAAAATTGGAGAGATGAAGCACATTTTTATTTGCCTTAAGTAGGCACCATCTTTATGAATAAGGCTAATTCGGAACAGGTTAAAGAAACTTATTTAAAGAACACCGACTGGGGGCGCCTAGATGGCTCAGCTGGTTAAGCGTCCAGCTCTTGATTTTGGCTCAGGTCATGACCTCACCCTGCATCAGGCACCGTGCTGACAGTGCAGAGCCTGCCTTGGATTCTCTCTCTCTCTCTCTCTCTGCCCTTCCACCCCCCATCCCCCACATGCACCAGACTCTCTTTCTCTCAAAATAAATAAATAAACTTAAAAACAAAAGAAAAGGAATACCAATGAATGAATTAATCTCACCCAGGAGGAAGGTCCTACACATAACGCATTTCTGTATTATTTTCAGTGTTCGTCTTACTGTGTGGTTGTTTATTTGGCTGAAATGTTCCTATCACTTGCGGGGGAGCGTGGGATTAATCTGCCTTGTTCTTTTAATGTCCCAGAGGTCCATCTGAACTTCACACTGTTCCCTACTTAGCGCCTCTCTATTGTTTCAGAATATTCTACCCTATAGGAGCTTTGAATGAGGGATGATGAAAAGGTCACAGCCTTGTCCAAAAATAAATAAATAAATGGGGTGCCTGGGCGGTTCAGTCAGTTAAGCGTCCAGCTTCGGCTCAGGTCATGATCTCGCAGTTGGGAGTTCGAGCCCCGCATCGGGCTCTATGGTAACAGCTTGGAGCCTGGAGCCTGGAGCCTGCTTCCGACACGTGTCTCCCTCTCTCTGCCCCTCCCCCACTCACACTCTGTCTCTTGCTCTCTCTCTTTTAAAAATAAAGAAACATTAAAAAATTTTTCAAAAAAATAAACAAACATCCCAGTCTGGTACTGACCCGCTGACCTCTGAAGCTAATTTTCCCATCCCTAAAAGGGAGAGAAGACGACATCATGAGGTTATCGTGAGCTACGGGGCCCTGCTCTGCAGACACCCTGCCCAGCACCGCGTCTCCCGGAGCCTACTCACGACAGTTGGCCTCGTCCTGGCCGTCCTGGCAATCCTGGTGGCCATCACAGCGCCTCCAGTTGGGGATACACTTCTTGGGTTGGCGGCACTCGAATTCAAATCGGTCACAGCGCCCGCGCTGAGTGGGAGTCAAGGCAGCAGTGACATTGGCTGGAAGGAGAGGTTTTTTTTAAAAATTCACTTGTCAGTATAGGGGGACCCGGCCAGGAGGACCAACCAACTCAATGAGGTAGGAAATTCAGGACAGGACAGTGCTCCGGGGACGACGACGGGGGCCTGGAGACAAAGGTGAGCTCTGGAGGAGGAAGGTGGATAGACCAGACGTGGGCGTTAATTCTGGAAGCTGAGTGTAGACCGATAGTGGTCAGTGACTCAAGAGACCAGAGGAGGCTGGATGCCACCTGAAGCTGTCACAGGAGAAAAGAAGAAAAAGAAGAACCCAGAAAACCAATATCACAGAATCTTCAAAATGTTGGAAAATCTCATCTCTAAACTGGGAGAGAAGAGGGAGAAAGACAGTGAGCGAAGAGACTGAAGATTCCCCACGTCCCCTGCTCCCTACGTCCCAGCCCCACCAAGAGACACCCCCCCGTGCGTCACTCTCACAGAAGCTGGAGCACGGTGATGTGGAGGGACAAAGGGCCGGCCATCAGGCCTCGCCAAAGGCCAGAACACTGTGCTGAACAAAAGGGGTTACACCCACAGCTTGCTGAACGCCAGGGCCCCGGTCCCCTCCCTCGTAAACCCTGGCAGCGACAGCTTTATTCTCTAGGCAGTAGATGACTGTAAAACTCTTCTCTAGGGAAACCGGCCAGCCTCGGGGACAAACCCCCAAGGAACGCGGACCAAGAGTTCCCCCAACAAACAGCCCAACCGTGAAACTCAAAGCTGATGGGTCTACCTGTTTGCGGGGAGTCTCTCAGCGGTGTCTTCGTCCCCGGCCTTAAACCCGAGCAAACAACCAAGGATTATCTGGGGAAAACCTTTGACATGAAAGACAAACCAGTGCAGGGCCCCTTCCCCCCTAAAAAAGAAAATTTGGAGGAAACAGAGAAAACTTCAAAAAATAAATATCCTTATTATGCTCAGAATGAAAGAACATAGATGTCTGAGTGAAAACCATCAAGATGCCATGAAAAAGGAAGAGTATTAGAAATTTTAAATCTCTGAAAATTAAAACCGTGGTAACTGAAATGGAAAACTGAGTAGTAGAGCTGAGCGAGAGCATGAATCTTCCAGGAAAAAAAAAATGAGAGAGAGAGAGAGAGGAATTTACAGAATAGAAAAGAGGACCGCGTCGGTAGATCCACTGCATGAATGACACGAGTTTCCAGAGGAAAACAGAAATGTGAAAACAGCATTAATAGAATATTTCAAGGAAAACACCCCAAACTCAAATACATAAACTTACAGAATAAAAGCCTATCAGTGTCCATCCACTATAGTGGATGGAAAGGGACCCGCATCAAAACACATCATTGTGAAATTTCAAAACACTGAAGCCAAAGGGATACCCTACAAGCTTCCAGAGAGTTAAGAAAAAAAAAACACGTGATGGGGCACCTGGGTGGCTCAGTCAGTTGAGCATATGACTTCGGCTCAGGTCATGATCTCACCGCTCGTGGGTTCAAGCCCCGCATCGGGCTCTGTGCTGATAGCTCAGAGCCTGGAGCCTGCTTCGGAGTCTGTGTCTCCCTCTCTCTCTGACCCTCTCTCTCCCCTTCCCCTGCTCACACTCATGCTCTGTCTCTCAAAAATAAATATTTAAAAAAAGTTTTTTAAATACATGACATAAAAAAGCTCAAAATCAAAATAGCTTTAGATTTCCCAAGAGCGGCTCAACAGCAATGAAACACTGCCTTCAAAATTCCTAAAGAGAATTACCGACAACCTAAAATTCCAAACCCAGGCCAACAAGCATCAACCACATCTGAAGACGGAAGAAAAACATTTCCAGGTAAGCAAGACCTCAGTGATAGCTCCCCTGCTCCCTTTCTTGAGAACCTTCTGGAAAACGTGCTCTACCAAAAGGTAGGATTAAACTGGAAAAAGGGGTGGGGGGAAGAAATCTGGGATACAGAAATAGAAGCCCCCTTATGAAGAGAAGCAGAACAAGTCTTAGGATGGAGAAAGCATGCCCTGCAGACACCTGTGGCCCAGGCATCGAGAGCAACAGGCACGAATCCAAGCAGCAAGCTCAGGAGACATGCATGTTGAAGGCTGTCCTCTCCGTGTCCCTGGCCACTGTGCCACCACACGCACCCGGCAAACCACCAGAGGGTGTGCTCCAACAACACAAGGGAGGAAACCGAGAAAAGCAAAACAAGAGACCCAGGAAGCAACGAATCTAAACCAGGAGAAAGGCAGAGAATCCCAAGGAGGGCAGTGAAGGCCCGGGGGAGGGGCGCACAGTGGGCCTGGAGAACCGTGGGCCCAGGGAGCGAGATCTGGGCTATTCGAAGGGAAAAGCGCCAGGGAAACTCTGGGGTTGAGAAGTCATTGATACCGTGACCCTGGGGAGAGTTACCGTCAGAGGCGATGGAGAGGGAGAAAGCGTTAGCCAACGTCACATGACAACCTGAGCTAACGAACACGACAACAAAAACCAACTGGTGAGTAACTCTGGGATATTGTGCTTATTCCATGGTCTTAACTGGATTCTCAGAAGAGACTCTCTTACCGTCAGAACCATTCTGCGAAAACAGGGCACACGAGGAAAAGCAGTAAAAGAGGAAGCGACACACATCACAGTACTACTGCCTGACAATGAGGGGGTTGCTAGAGGGTTCCAAACTGGGGACAAGATCATGCATCGCTGGGCGGCCTCTCAGAAGGTAAAGTGCAAAGGGGAGAGACACAAGATCCAGAGACCGGTCAGGAGGCTCGCAATGAAGACACCAGACCTGAGCGCTGGAGACGACCTGGATTAAATCTGCACTGATGACGCACCTACAAAAGAAATCACAGACGCTGAATGGAAAACCCAAATAGGAATCTGCTTACTGGATGTGGCAGAATTTGCTAGAGTCTGTTAATACCCTGCTCAGAGTTCCAATAGCCAAAAGACAATTTTGAGAGAAGGAGAATTGAGACACTAACCAGATAGCTGGGTCTTGGGGGCCACAGACAAAGACTTAAAAATTTAAAAAAATATTTTTACAATTTGTTTTGAGAAACATGTTTAGGACACTATTTGCCTGTTACTGTAATAGGCACAGTGGAGATTCCAAGGGGTACGCAGCACGATCCCAAAACACAACGGCTGCAGTCACGTGGAGGAAAGTCGCCCACAGATGAAATGACCAGGAAGCAGCACATGACAGATCAGAGTGAGGGATCAAAAGGACAGTAGGCACACGTGAGCCTGGAAAAGTGACCCATATCAGTTATATCAACTACAGGGCTCGGTGAAAACCCACGGTGCTGGGCCTGCGACGGAAACTAACGGCATACGTGTTCCAAGCAGGAATCTCAAACGTTAGTGAACCTACAGGTTACGTGGGGGCTCCTGAGCTCCAGGCAGAAATCCTGATGCTGTATTTTTTTTAACAAACACCCAAGTGATGTCCCTCACAGGTGGTCTTTGCTCTGTACTTTCTTCGATAAGCACTGAGAACGTATCAAGATCTCTTTTTGCTACAAAACCCATGCCCTTGTTTGCTGCGATGGATGGTGGGTTTCACAGAGCGGAGGAGGAGGAGGAGGACAAGGTCAAGGGGGACAGAGGTCTCTGGTGAGGCAGAAACCCCGCTGAAGGAATACTAGCAGAGAAGCTGCGGGTCTGTCCAGAGAGCATGAGGATGAAGAACCCAGCTTAGCAGAAGTGCGAAGCAACGGCAGGCAAGGAAGGACCTTGAAAAGAGGACTTGAGGGTTGGGATCTCTCTTCGGGACAAGAGGAAACCACTGACAATGTTAAACAGTGAAGCAACGGGATGGATGACTCGTGAAGGAGGAAAATGAGTGTTGACCTTGAAGTCAGCTAGGAAAAGGGTTTGAGAAGCATAGTAAACAACGGTCTATTCTCTCATTATAAACTGAGTTTGCAACAGCATCCCACTGAGGAAAGAACACAGCACCCTCACCTCTGTCCTGCCTGCAGTTAAGGGCATGTACTAGACTGGGGATCTAGGGTTACCCCCGACTTGCCTCCAGCAACATGGATACTGCCCACACCTTCAGGTGCCTGTCTGTGTTCGGCCACTAGATGGCAGTGCTTACCCTCCTTTAGGAGGCAGGCCGTCAGCTTGCAGACAGGAAAATTGGACTCTCCCCTCTGGGAGTGTAACACACACACACACACACACACACACACAAACACTTCCCCTGTAATTCCTGTTGTAATTTCCTGTGCAGAAGGACGAAAACGTGGCCCACCCACAGCCAGGATGGAGGGCAAGGTGGCTGGCCTCTTGGCGCAGGAAGATCCAAAGGCGGTTATAGGAGAGAAGACTCTCCAAGTATGAGTTCCATGGGTCGCCCTCCTCTGGAGGGTGAGCAGCAGCCTGGCCTCTGGGCACGAGGATCCCAGAAGGCAGGGGACGCTGAGTCCAGCGACAATGCACCCAGGGTGTACCCCTGAGGGTCTGCCCCATGGGAACAGGTGCCCAGGAGAGGGAGGGGCCGGCACTCACCAGGCGAGGGGCAGGCTTCCTCGTCGGAGCCGTCTGCACAGTCTCGGTACCCGTCACACACCCAGCTGTCCATCACGCACGCCCCGCTGCTACAGCGGAAGTAGTTGGGCAGACATGTGGCGGGTCCGGGAGTCGGGGAGGGAAGAATGGGTGAATCTGAACAAAACACAAGCCAGAAAACCCAGAGGGTCACAGGTAGCCGTGGTCTGACCACAGTGTGCCCCACACTTAAGTGCAGATGTCCCGGTTTTCACTGCACTGGTGTAGGGAGGCTGGCATGAGGCACAGTTCTGAAAGAGCAGCTCATCTACAAGTCATTTATGAGGGGGCATCAGAACAGACTGCAACCTATTCCCCTTCTTGGGCAGATTCCCCGCTCCTGCTAATATTTGAATGAGTGTGCTCTTGCTCACTGGGGCTCAGTGCTTTTGCAGGCTGACGGAGGGAGGGTGACTCAGAACACACAGGGAGGATGAGAGAACGCATTGCACTACGGCCAAACGCTCTTCTGGCGAACACTCAAGCACAGCACCCCTGAGACCTCGTTCAGATGTGAGAGCACCAGAGAGGAGAGTAAGGGGCGTGTGTTCCACACCAGCGCCTCTCGGGTGGTGAGGCACTCATGGCACCTGCAGGTCTTGCTAAAATGCAGAAAGGAAGCCTGGGGTGGGGTCAGACACCACCTCTCACAGGCCCCAAGAAGACGGGGACGCTGCTGGTGTGCAGACCACACATACAGTGGCCAGGCTCGAGCACGCCCTGTGGCCTGAAAAGTACCTAGGAGCGGGAGAAACCAACCACACTGATTTTCAAAGAGGGAGGGTAGAGAGAAGAACTCAGAGAGTTACTACCCACCCCCACCCCCAATCACTGACCAAACTACATTCTGTGCAGAGAGGCGGCAGTGGGCCGGCGCGTCCTGGTCAGGGGGCTGCCCCGGGACCCTCACCTCCACAGTCCTTCTCGTCAGACCAGTCCTCACAGTCGTTCTCCCTGTCACACTTCCACCTGTTGGGGATGCAGCGGCCATTCTCACACTGGAACTGGAAGTAGCGGGAGCAGTTTGGGGCTTCCGTGGGGTTTTCTGAGGAGATGAGCCACAGGTCAGTCACTGGCCCTGCACCAGGGGGCAGCCTGTGCAACCCTACCAGATCTGGTGGGCCGCAAAGGAGATCTATACCCACAAAGAGAAGCCCATCTTCCTGGATCCCAACTCGAGCTTCTCTGAGCGAGGCTTCTGTATCTTACAAATAATACCCGACTTTCCGACACTTCACCAAAGGAGTGACCTAACGACTGATGATACCCCAACAGGGACAATGACTCTATTAAGTTGTGGAATCTGTTCACTCATATGTAGAACTTAAGAAACGTGACAGATGAACACAGGGGAAGGGAAGGAAAAATAAGAAACAGAGAGGGAGGCAAACCCCAAGAGACTCTGAAATACAGAGAACAAACTGATGGTTGCTGGGGGGGGATGGGCGAAACGGGTGATGGGCATTAAGGAGGGCACTTGTTGGGATGAGCACTGAGTTTATATGTAAGTGATGAATTGCTGTAGCCAAGACTATACATTGCATGGTAACTAACTGGAATTTAAGGGGGAAAAAAAGCTGTGGAATGTTACTTTTCGTGGAAAGTGGGATGTACACTCTGAAATATTTACCGTAATTCCTCTATCGTATTCCTTAGACATAATGTGAACTTCCCAGCTGGGGAAAGAAAAGGAAGGGGAACAAACATCCCTCCCCACACCCTAGACACCCACGGGGGCTGGGGGTTGGGGGCTGCTGGCTGTCACTTTGGACCTCAGTTTCTCACGTGGAGGCTCACTCACGAGCGGCAGGAACTAGAGCTGAGAAGGCACAGCCTGTGTGGGCGTGTGCCGAGCGCGGCCGCCTTAACCACAGGAGTGGCCGGGCCTCGGAGGTTAGGGACAGGAGGCTGAAGGTCGGGATCTTACCGCAGTTGGCTTCGTCAGAGTAGTCACCGCAGTCATCCATGCCGTCGCATTTCCAGATCAAGCTGATGCACACTCCGTTCTGGCACTGGAAACTGAACTCATCACACACCTTGCGGAACTCAGGGTCTTGGGCTAGATAAGGAACAAGGTTCCCAGTTACTGCCGCGCCGGCTTCGCAGTAGTGCCGACATGTGGAAACAAGAGGAGGGAGCAAATGTCCTCCTCCCAGAGACAGACCAGCCACAGGCTTCCTGGACAGCAAAAGCCAACTGATGGCCTCTCCCCACCGATTGCTCAGACGGCTACTGTACTTGGAAATGGGGTCTTGTTTTATTTTTTTATTTATTTTTTAAAAAATGTTTTTCATATTTATTTATTTTTGAGAGACAGAGAGACAGGAACACACAGGAGTAGAGGAGAGACAGAGAGAGGAACACACTGAATCAGAAGCAGGCTCCAGGCTCTGAGCTGTCAGCACAGAGCCCAACACAGGGCTTGAACCCATGAGCTGTGAGATCATGACCTGAGTCGAAGTCGGACACTCAACAGACTGAGCCACCCAATTTTTTATTTTTGAGAGACAGAGAAAGACAGCGTGAGCAGGAGAGGGTCAGAGAGAGAAGGAGACACAGAATCCGAAGACAGGCTCCAGGCTCTGAGCTGTCAGCACAGAGCCCAATGCAGGGCTCATACCCACAAACTGTGAGATCATGACCTAAACTGAAGTCAGATTCTCAACCAACTGAGCCACCCAAGCGCCCCCTGGAAATGGGGTCTTTAAAGAGGTGATGAGTTAGGGACACTTGGGGGGTTCAGTTGGTTAATTAAGTATCTGACTTCAGCTCAGGTTATGATCTCATGGTTTGTGAGTTCCAGCCCTATGTCGGGCGCTGTGCTGACAGCTTGGAGCCTGGAGCCTGCTTCGGGTTCAGTCTCCCTCTCTCTCTGTGCCTCCCCCCATCAAAAATAAATAAATAGTTAATAAAAATTAGGGGTGCCTGGAAAGCTCAGTCAGTTTAAGCACCCAACTCTTGATTTCAGCTCAGGTCAGGTTATGATCTCACAGTTGGTGAATTCGAGCCCCACATCAGGCTCTGATCATGTGGAACCTGCTTGGGTTTCTCACTCTCCCTTTCTCTCTTTCCCTTGCCCCACGCACACTTGCTCTCTCTCTCTCAAAAATAAATAAATAAATAAAATTTTAAAAAGAGAAAAAAAGTGATGAAGTTACAGTGAGGTCATTCAGGTGGACCCTAATCTAACAGGACCGGCATCCTTATAAGAAAAGGAAAGCAGGACACGGGCAGGCACAGTGGGGAGACCACGGGAACGAGAAGGCAGATGTCAGCAAGCCCCAGAAGAGGGCCTCAGAAGAACCAACCCTGCCGACATCTTGACCTCAGATTTGTGGCCTCTGGACAGTAGTCAGGAAACACATTTCTGTTTTCTGAGCCACCCAGCCCATGGGCTTCTGTGACTGCGGCCAGAGCTGACTAGGATGAGTACCTCCCATGGAGAATGGGGCTCCAGGGGCACCCAGCTGGCTCAGCCCACTGAATGTCTGACCCTTGGTTTCAGCCCAGGGCATGATCTCACAGTTTGTGGGTTTGAGCCTGAGTCAGGCTCTGCTGACAGGGTGGAGCCTGCTTGGGATTCTCTCTCTCTCCCCCTCTCTCTCTGCACCCCCCCCCAACAACTTGCGCTATATCTGTCTCTCTCAAAATAAATAAACTTAAAAAAACAACAGAATGGGGCCACAGCAGTGAATAAAACAAGAAGGGGTCGTGTGGGTCAAGACCTCGGACCTTCACACCTTCCCTTATACATACACCAACGTCCAAAGAGCACGACTTCCAAAGCAACCAAGGGAAGACCTTTTCAGAAAGGGCAAGACTGGACACTCGTGCAAGACCTGCAAGCCTGAGTGGCCCACTCCCCTACAGCGTCACCGGTGGTGTGGGCACGGCCCCGCCTACCCACAGCGCCGCCAATGACTCGGACCTCGCCCCGCCCACCACACCCACAGCGCCGCCAGTGACTCGGGCCTCGCCCCGCCCACCGCACTCACAGCATCCTGCGAAGGCAGCGTCCTCATCAGAGCCGTCACGGCACTGGACGATCCCGTCACACACCATCGAGTGGAACAGGCACTGCTGGCGGTTCTTGCAGACAAAGTCCATGAAGCGTGTGCACAAGGGCTCTGGAAGGGGTCCGGGGAGGGGGGAAGGTGTGAGCCCTGGGAGCTGGCGGGGGTCCCCTCGCCCGCCCTGCGGAAGGGCTCGCAGACGGACGCGTGTGCGCTCCGGAAACCGTCTAAGAGCGAGCCCTGAGCGAGAGCGCCGGACACAGAAGTACAACGTTCGACTCTCGGTGTTATGAGAGATTTTACTGTCCTGTTCTCCAAATGAGAGCAGAGGGGACGGCAGCACTAAATGTTTTCCAAAAGCACACAGCTAATGAGGGCGGAGCAAACGGACACCCAGGCCTGTCTGACATCAATGCTCCTGATCTTCATGACCACATAGAATATGGACTTCCGGGGCACCCGGGTGGCCCAATCATTTGAGCGTCCAACTTTGGCTCCGGTTGTGATCTCACAGTTTGGGAGTTCGAGCCCGGCGTCAGGCTCCACTCTAATAGCTCAGAGCCTGTTGCCTGTTTCTGATTCTGTCTGTCTGTCTGTCTCTCTGCCTCTCCCTCACTTTGCTCTTACCAAAATAAATAAATATTTAAAAAAATAAAAAAGAATATGAACTCTGTACTACTACTTTTTCTATAAAGGACCAGTGTTATAGATGGAACTGTACACCGCCCCCCACCCCCAACTCATGTTAAAAGCCCTCATCCCCGGTGTAATTGGATTTGGAGACAGGGCCCCTTTTAATTGCCTTTAAAGAGGTCATTAGGGTTCAGTGAATTCATGTGGGTGGGGCCCCGGTCCAGGGCAGGCGGTGGCCTCCAAAAAAGAGA
This sequence comes from Suricata suricatta, assembly GCF_006229205.1. Taxonomy (NCBI): domain Eukaryota; kingdom Metazoa; phylum Chordata; class Mammalia; order Carnivora; family Herpestidae; genus Suricata; species Suricata suricatta. The sequence continues at coordinate 92,174,718 of NC_043710.1, forward strand.
CACCAAGGACACAGGCACAGACAAAAATGCCATGCAGGACACACCAGGAGATGGCCTTTGGACTTGAACTGCAACATCAGCCTGTCCCTGGATCTCCAGCCTGCTGGCCTACCCCACAAATCTGGGTACTCGCCAGCCCCTACAGGGATGATCCCTGAAAAGAAGTCTCTTGTATATGACACACGCATCCTACTGGATCTGTTTTCCCGGAGAACAGGGAGTCACCCAACCAGGGGACAGGCTCCAGGGGTTCTGGAGGCCCTAAGCATCATGGCTACTCCACTCGTCATGCTGCATGGAAGCAGCTGCAGGCCAGGGACACACAGGAAGGAGTGCCCGTGTTTACAGAAAACGTCCATTAATAGAACAGGCCACGTATGAGCTGGCTTTCCACCCCAGGCTCGATTGCCAACCCTGCACTATTACATCCATTTTTAACCCAGACTGCACATCATAACCACCCGAGACACTTTTTAAAGGTCCAAAGGCTCAGAGGATGCCTGGGTGGCTCGGTTGGTTAAGCATCCAACTTCTGCTCAGGCCATGATCTCACAGTTCGTGAGTTCAAGTCCTGCGTCGGACTCTGTGCTGACAGCTCAGAGCCTGGAGTCTGCTTCAGATTCTGTGTCTCTCTCTCTGCCCCTCCCCCACTCGTTCTCTGTCTCTGCCTCTATCTCAAAAATAAATATTAAACAAAAAAATATCCCCATGCTCAGGCCATGCTCCAGACAAATTATATCTGAATCTGGGGTTGGGGAGGGAGGGACCCGGGCAAAGCATATTCAGACATGAACACCAGTGACCCAAGACAACCTCTCTGAGTCTAAAGGAAGTGGGGGGTAAAAGGGTTCCCTGACCCCAAAATGGTATCCGAGCGATAATCAGCAACAGGCGAGTAGGAGCAGTAAGTGTTCAGTTCAAAATGATGGTCGATGCCCAAACGTCCCGCGAATAAATGCCAGCGTCCTCTGAGCTGTGACCTCTTCCACAATCACCCCCCACGGTGGGGAGAGGACTCACCGCAATGCTGCTCATCGGAGCCGTCCGAGCAGTCCTGGAGCCCATCACAGTGCTTGCTGGAGGGGATGCAGGTGCCATTCGGGCAACGGAAGCCGTTACACTTCTTCTCTGAAATGCAATCCAACAGCGGAGAGCAATGATGGACAGGGAACAGGAAGGTACACACAGCCAATCGTCAGGGGCGGGGAGCGGGGGGGACAAGTGTGTACCACCCCTAAGGGGGGGAACAGGTAACTGCTGTCCCAATTACAAATGTCTGCACACCTTGACCAGCAATGCCATCGTAAAAACGTCATCCACCCACACAAGTGAAAAATCATGTGGTATAAGGGTATTGGCTGCAACACTTTGTAATACACTGAAAGCCACCTACGTGTCCAACAATAGGGGACTCTGTGATACCTTGTCATATGCACACTGGAGCACTGATTGTTACAAAGGGACTGAAGAAGCACTCTGTAAAAATGTGTCCTAGGTACACAGTTGTGTGAAAAGAAACAAAGTGCAAAACATGCACCGTATACTACTTGTGTAAAACAGCAAGAATATGCAGTATATTTACATGTGCACATATGCACAAAAACACCCCACTAAGGTCTCCAACCACAGTTTCCGAGGTGGACGGGGGAGAATCTGGCAGCAGGAGAGAAATGTTTACCCCACACCTCATGAGACTTTTTTCCACTTTGAGCCGTGAAAACGTGTTACCTACTCAAAAACCGAGTATACATTGTCAAGAAAAGCTTCCATGAGTTAAATTTAAAAAAAAAGGAGGAGACGAATCCGGATTATAAACCCTGGTCTTTTAAAGCTCTCGGAAATCACCATCTTAATTCTTCAGGAATTCTAAACCAAAGCTCTTGGGACAAAGTCTGTCCTAGAAATGTTAATCTTAGATTATACATTTAGCAGAGAAGTCTTAGTACGAGGTAACCCTTTTTCCTGAACACAGAGCTGTCGCTGGACGTTAGGCTTACATGGAAGTTCTAGCATGTGAGTCAATGGCCACTGCAAACCCAGCTCTTAGAAGAATAGCTCTAGGAGGCTCATGTGTAAGGCAAGAAAATGTGTTTTAATCCCCTAAAAAACAGCATACCTAGGATTTATGCTAAGGACATTACACAGAAATAGTGAGTACCATGAGTCAGGGAAATACTTAACGTCACTAACTATAAATGCTTTTTTAAAAAAGTATAAAATTAAAATTACATGAAACAAACTCCCATTCATTACATTAGTGAAAACAACTGAAGAGATTAAATGTAGGGTCACGGGAGACTTGGGTAAACTTACACTACATTCCTGATTGAGATGCTTTGGGCGTAATCACTTGGAAATGTGACATGGCAACACTTAATGAGAATCATGAAAACACATCAGAACCTGTGACCTAGCAGTTCCATACCGAGAAAACATATCCTAAGAAGTACCTTCAAGAAAAACAAAACCTTCATTTCCAAAGAAAGAAAGATTTCACTACTTAGGACAGTGTAAAAATTAAAAGCATACTAAGGCCCAACCAGGAAGCGACTAAGTAAACTAAGTCAGAGAAATCCAACGTGAATAAGTATCTGCATGAAAATGCTAACTAGAGAAAAAGATAGATCAAGGCAAACATCTCTAATATTGTGACATGAGAGGGACAGAGTAGGTGATGTGCAGACAATGACCATCCCATGAAGATCTGGAAAGTACGGTGCCAAGTTACAGGAAATATATACCTGTATATATATATATATATTGGTCTCTGCCTCTGGTTAGTGGCACAGAGCTCTTAAACCCTTATAATTTCCTCGGAGATAGGAGTGTCCTTTGTTCTAATGCCACAACTCTGGGTGGACTTGGCATAGCTTCAGGATGAGGGCTGGCCACCAGAAAGACCATGCTACGGTTAGGGGCTTGCAACTTTGAACCCCAGCCCCATCCTCCAGGAAGGGCTGAGGGACAGAGACAGAGGCCTGTGCCAAAAAGCGCCCATCAACACCCCAAACGTATGGGGTTCAGAGAGCTGCCAGGTTGCTGAGCCCAGAGAGGCTGGCAGAGTGACAGGTCTGGACAGGGCACAGAAGCACCACATCCCTTTCCCATACCTTACCCTACGCATACCTTCCATCCAGACGTTCGTTCTATTCTTTTCGAATAAACTAGAAAATGTGCTTCCCTGAATTCTGTGAGCCATTCTAGCAAATCAATGAACTCAAGGAAGGGGATGTGGGAACGTGGGTTTATAGCTGGTCAGTCAGAAGTTCAGGTGACAGTCTGAGGCTTGTGACTGACCTCTGAAGTCGGGGGCAGTGTTGGGGACCACACCCTCCCCCAGGAGATCTCAAGGAAGACAGTGTAAGGAATGAGTCAATCGTGGGACACCTGGCTGGTATGAAGAATCGCCTGGTGTGGAAAACACACACTGGGTGGCCAAGGAGTGCTGAAGTATTCTGTGAGCAGAACGTTGCCAGCAGAGGAGAGACACGGGGATTTGTTTCCGACAGACATTACAGAGAAAGGATAAGGAGAGAGAACCTTAAAAATACTTGGTCGAAAAAAGAATGTTATACATTGTGTTTGTGTGCTAGTTATTTTGTGAAGGTAACTGATAACCTCAGAATTCTTTTCTAAATCAGTTATGCTCAAAATGTTCTATCTTCGGGATGGGAAGATACACCATACCAGAGGACCATAACAGAGAATTTGTAGCCATCAAATACGCTATTTACAGAGAAACTGTTGGCTAAGTTCTGGCAGAACACTGGTCATTTCTGTCGTTGGTGACTATAGTTAGCACTCTGGGCAGGTTCACTGGTTTCCATATCTTTGCTTCAAGGTTGTGATGGAAAAGCAATGAGGCAAAATGGCTTCCCTGACAATGAAGACCGTACCACACAGCCCTACACATCCTGGCAATGCCACACAGGACCTGGGAGGGCTGCTTCGGTTGTCAGAGCGGGCACAGAGGAGCAATACTTCAATCCCTGACCCATCTGGTGCCTCTTTTCCCGAACAGCAGACGCTGGAGGAGCAGCGGGGGAAAGTGTGATATGTTTGCATTTACCGCAGTTCACGGGGTCCTCGTCAGAACCGTCCTGGCAATCCATGTCGCCATCACACGCCCATCGCTGAGGGATACAGTGCCCGTTGTGACACTGGAAGTTGGAGGCCTCGCAGGTGTGATAGATGGCTGCCGGCAAAAGGGGGAGAGAACGTGTCAATGCCGCCCTCACCACCGCTCCCCGACCAACCACCAACGGGCTGACTGAAGAGACATCGTCCTGGATCATACAGTGTGGATCAGAGCGCTCGAGTTCCTCCAGGGCCAGGAGCCAGGCACCTGGGGACACCTTGAAGGTGGGGGACAGCCTCCGGATGAAGCAACCGCTGGGCTCTATGCATTTGTAAATGTTACACAAGCACGATGTACACGTCAAAAAAAACATCATTTGCTTTTCATGATCACCTATGACGTAAGGATGATTCCCATCTACAGGTGAGACACAGCCTGAGAGAGATTAAGAAATTGTCACAAAGACAATTAAGGGACAGCGCCAGGGCTATGGGAGCCCAAAGCCTGTGCTGCCCCTGCTCCGTTTTGCTGCTTCCTCTTCTCACATAGACCCACTCACTCATGCAGATCCTGCGGGACAAGGAGAGGTGGCGGGTGCTCAGGAGGCGGGCCCTGGACCTGGTCCAGCCACTGCATCGGGGGCCTCAAACTCATCATCGACACTGACACAGAAGGCCCCTCGTACGCTCTGAAAGGCTGCCATTTTATAATTCTAAATCAACCACCTAATTTCAAAGGTGGGAAACCTCAGATCCAAAGAGCACGGAAGATGTAGCCAGACTCACAAAGAGAAGGTCCCAGGACCTCCCAGCCTTGTCTAACAGTCAGGAGCGACAGCTACCAGACAACAGTACGTGGTGTTCAGGACAGGGATTAAAAAAGAGGCGAGTAAAACAGAACTATTGTTATAACTGAACGGCCTAGTTGCAAACATGGGTGGATGCCACCTGGAAGTCCTTTGGAAACCTCTCAAAGCCCTGGTCAAAGGCTAGTTCAGATGCAGAATAAGTGTCTGGAACCCAACCAACACTACTAACCCCCTTCTCTGTGAGATTTCCCTTCGGCTGCTGAACCAGAGAGCCACGTGTGCCTGTTTATTGCTGAATAAAGCCAGGCCCGGCCCTTTTCACAACTGACATAAAAGAATATTGCCGAGATAGCCAGGCTCTCTTATTTTAACTGTGTGGCCAGTGCACCTTTGCAACAGAGGAGGCAAAACAAACAAAAGGGGGGTACTGAGTGCATACTATAGTTATTTATTCAATCAAGGTAGTTTGCAACTGCTATTCAAGGGTTGGGAAAACTGGCTTCCAATGCCCTCTAGGATTTCTACTGAATTTGAGGCTATTTTTTGCAGTAGTCTGAAATACAAAGAACCTGATTTTTCAAACCACTTTAAAGCATGTGGTGGTCCGTTATCTGCTGTCTTTCTCTCTGAAGATCGAGGATGTATGTGGAGCATGCAAACAAGTTGAGAGGAAGTTTCAATATTTTACAACCTTTGGTACTCGGCATCCATTAAACACCTTTTGTAAAGATACTGGTCTGATAAGAGGAGGGACAAGGCACGTGAGTTTTTGCCCCAGTAAACAACCATTGCCTAGAATACTTTTGATCTGCTGGTTTTCCGATTCTGACAGCCTTTGAGAATATTCCTCAGCAAAGCCTTGCTCACTTTCATAAAATATACTGTCACCTAAGCTCATTACCATACTGATCTGCTTGTTAGTATCCAGCTTATGCATTTCACTTTTAATTGAAAGCAATTTCAGAGTGCTAATGGAGTTTCCAAATGACCATTCTGGGAGGCATGTCTCAGATCTCCAAAATCTATCCCAGAAGCTGAGCTCAGGAAGACTCATCAGTTTGTACAGTTTCAGTTAAGTGGCCAGGTATGAATGGAATGCTTAACACAGTCTCTGTTCTGGAATCTTCCCATCTTCTGAGAGACTGATTAGCTCTGAGTGTCTGGTAAGTAATATATATTCTTTTTTTTTTAATTACAAGAATAGAAGAGATGGACTTCAATACAGATGAAAGAACTGGGGGAGAAAAATAGGAATCCTTTATGTGGCAGGATTCACTGTGGCTGTAAGAATGGATGGGCTAATGGGGTAAATGACCATGAAATTAGAGGATCCTGGTTACTAATGGAGGCCATTATCTTACACCTTACTCTCTGACTGGGACAGATCTTCTGTGACTCAGCAGGACCCTCTGGAATACCCGACTGAAATTATTCACCAAACACAAGTGGGGCAGAAGAGGTGACTGGATGAATACGGTAGAAAAGCACTGCCAGATTCAATACACAGTACTGGACTATTATGAAGAGAGTGAAGGAAAAAACAAAACGCAAATATCAATGTAACCTCAATGATTAATGACATAAAAGTAATAACATAAAGCATAAAGAAAAGAACCAGACAGAAATTCTAGATATAAAAACTATATATAGCCGTGGGGTGCCTGCAGGTGGCTCCGTTGGTTAAGCGTCCAACTTTGGCTCAGGTCGTGATCTCTCGGACTGTGAGTCTGAGCCCCACATCGGGCTCTCTGCTGTTAGCACAGAGCACACTTTGGATCTTCTTTCCCCTCTCTCTCTCTGCCCCTCCCCTGCTCTCTTTCTCTCCCAAAGATATATAAACTTAAAAAATGTATACATAGTTGTGGAAATAAAAATAGCTCAATGGATGTGTGAAACAGCCCATTAGATTCAGCTGAAAAGAGAATTGATGAACTGGAAGAGAAGTCTAAGGATGTAACCGAGACTGTAGCACAGTCATAAGGAGTCATAAAGTGACAGCGGATACAGACACAGGAACTATGAACAACAGCAGGGCACAGTCAAACAAATAAATGGTTGATAGTAACTGCTGCAGACCAAAGCAGAGAGAGTAGCAAATAGAGCTGAGAAGATCCCAGCTGTAATTTCCCAGAATTGATGAAAAACAAATCCCTGGACCCTAGAAGGAAAACGAGTATCAGGAGCAGGACAAATAAAAATAATTCCACACCTAGACGGGGGAAGCCATGTACCAGCCACAAAACAAACCCATCCACAAGATCCTACAGATAACTAGAGAGAAAGGAGTGTCTGATTGTTGTTTGAACACATTACCCAACAGGAAAGCTCAAATCAACACAGAAGAGGCCAGTAGGAAACAGACGATACTTATAGAAAATTACTACAAACCCAGAAGCCCTGAGCCAGAACGTGAACCGACTCTGTCACCCAGGAGACCTGTTTAGTTAACAGTGTTGTCACAGCAAGACTTTCTCCATGAAGAAAGCAGGCTGTCAGTTTGCTGGTGGGCACGAGCCCATTATAGCCCCGCTCTCCGAGAAGCACCCGACGGGCTGACGTCTGTGGCCCGTTTCCCAGAGCCGAGAGTTTACGATCACCTAGAGCTGCGAGGCTAACGGGTGCCCCCACAGGCAGGTGCCCTTCCAGGAGCGCGGGCGGTACTGACCGGTACAGTTGGCTTCATCAGACCAGTCTCTGCAGTCGTTGTCCCCGTCACACACCCAGGAGGAGCGGATGCACATGCCCGAGCTGCAGTTGTACTCATCGCTGCGGCACTGGTGCATTTCTGCAGGGAAGACCACAGACAGAGCAGTGTGGACAAAGCCTTGCCGTACTCCGCGCTGGCATCAGAGCCCCTCGGGGTTAGTGGTGCACCCATTATCCGCACCGGCCCCCAGTCTCCAGACACAGCATGGACTCGAACTAGGGATGTGCAAGGTCGCCGGGGGCAGGTTCCACCTAGCGTGCCACACATGGGGTACGGGTGTCCTGAGATACTCTGGCCGCGGGCTGCCTCGAGGCCAGAACAGCATTATCCATTTACCTCGGTGCACTCTGCAAATGTTACCGCCGTCTGAGCTGCGATGGGAAGGCTGGCGGGGTGGGGGCGATGCACTCACTGCCCAGAAAGCAGAATGCTCAAGAAACAGAAGCCTTCTGGGATCAGAGTCTGTGGTTTCAGAAAGGAGGGTAACAAGAGCTCCAAGTGGGCCAGTGGGTACCCAATGCTCAGATCGGGAAAGTGAGGTCAGTGCTGAGCTCCTGAAACACAGGAAACTGGGGACTGTCTGTGGGCAGAGCTCTGGGGACCTTGGCTGGTGAGCTGTCTCTAGAAAGGTGGGGTCCTGAGGCCAACGGACCTGCACAGCCTGACCAAGACCTGTAAGCAGGCTCCCTGGCAACACCATGTACAGGCCCTGGGACTGTCCTTTAATACAGAACATTCACATGGAATTTAAAAAAATGTTAAGTTTATTTATTTATTTTGAGAGAGGCAGAGAGAGCGAGTGGGGGTAGGTCAGAGGGTGAGGGAGAGACAGAATCCCCAGCAGGCTCTGAGCTGTCAGCCTGGAGCCCGACGTTGGGCTTGATTCCATGAACTGTGAGATCGTGGCCTGAATCAAAACCAAGAGTTGGACACTCAATGGACTGAGCCACCCAGGTGCCCCTCAAATGGAATTTTAAAGATTCTATGTGGGGGCACCTGGGTGGCTTAGTCGGTTAAGCCTCCCACTTTGGTTCATGTCATGAACTCGTGATTCATGAGTTCGAGCCCCACATCGGGCTCTGTGCTGACATCTCAGAGCCGGGAGTCTGCTTCGGATTCTGTGTCTTCCCCTCTCTCTCTGCCCCTCCCCCCCTCATGCTCACTCGCGCTCAAGAGCTCTCTCTCTCTCTCAGAACTAAATAAACATAAAAAAAAGACTCTCTGAAAACAGGGGTGGCCAAGTCTGGGGCCCAGGGTGACTCCCCAAGTTACCTCATTCAAGAGACAAGTGGAGGGTGAAGTTGGGGACTCAGATATTTCTGAGGAGCCTTATGAAGAGGACCTGGCTTGGGGGTGGCAGGGACTAAGCCCCGGGGGTGGACTCAGGAGGCACTGGTGTGAATGGGCTCGTGAAGGGAGAATCTGGCCGCCAAACGTCAAGTGTGTGCCCAGTGAGTGACATCCCCGGGGTCTCTTTCCTACCAAGCTGGGCCCTTCACCCCTCTGCGGACGCTGAGGAAACGGGAGAAATGCACTGGGTCCCAAAGACTGCTCTCCAGAACTTCCTGCTTTTACAAAGATGAGGGGAAATGATGTGGTCCCCCTACAAAATGCCTCAGAAAGCCAGGCTAGGACCATTTCAAACCTGCTCCCCTCATTTCAGTTCCTGGGGTCAAACTGCTTGCTGGTGAAAAAAGCAGGGCCGTCTGTAAACACACACAGCCTGACCGGACCCACCCCGTGGGCGGGCAGAGAGCCAGCGCGGCCACACCGACTCAACACACGATGTCTGGGGTCAGCGTCTGGCCTCCGTTCAGACTTCCCTCCAGTCTGGTGCACCATGTACTCTGTTTAACATTTCCCCCTTGCACAGTCAGCAACGCTGAGTCGGGTACCAGAGCCATTCACTAAGATGGGCCTTGTGAACCGGGCAGGGCCATGCCAGGCAGTGGCAGCAGGGGTGGGAAACGAGGCTCCGCATTCCTATCCGACACAAACTAATAGTGTCACCTGAAATAAGTCCCTTCGGCCATTTAATTGGAAACTGAAAGGACTTGAACTAGAGAATTCCTTATCACTCCTTGCAATTCCAACATACTAATTTTTCTCCATGTAAAAATTTCCATTCAGGAAACAGAAGTTCAGACAACGTTCCTTACCATCTGCTGGGCTCCTAACGAGTTTACTGAATTAGATTGGTTTAAAAAAAATTCACAAAGGGGGGGGTTGCCTGGGTGGCTCAGTCGATTAAGCGGCCAACTTAGGCCCAGGTCATGATCTCACAGTCTGTGGGTTCAAGCCCCGCATCAGGCTCTGTGCTGACAGCTTGGAACCTAGAAACTGCTTCATATTCTTGTCCCCCTCTCTCTCTGTATCTCTTCCACTCGCTTGCTCGCTCCCTCTCACAAAAATTCATAAACATTAAAAAATTTTTTAAGTTCACAAAGGTATAGATCTGTGTGGCCGGGAGGCGAATCTCGCACACAGATGTGCAGGCCAAGTCTGTTCCACATATAGCCATTAAGGACCACCCACAGTCGTTTGAAATCTTCCTCATGGACAGATTCATGCTCACAGCACCTCTGCAAGGTAAAGCAGGGCCCTTTATTTTTTGAACAAAGCATTCCCACCACGGTGGTCGTGCAGCTGGATGTCAGAAATCCAGAGATGCTTTCAGAAATCCTGCATCAGGACGCCTGGGTGGCACAGTCGGTTAAGCATCTGACTCTTGATCTCAGCTCAGGTCATGATTTCACAGTACGTGAGTTTGAGCCCCACACTGGGCTCTGTGTTGATGGCACAGAACCTGCTCGGGATTCTGCATCTTCCTCTCTCTCTGTCCCTACCCTGTTCACCTGCACTCTCTCAAAATAAATAAATAAATAAATAAATAAATAAATAAATAAATAAATAAATAAATAAACAAGAAAGAAAGAAAAGAAAAGAAAAAATAAAGGAAGGAAGGAAGGAAGGAAGGAAGGAAGGAAGGAAAGAAGGAAGGAAGAAAGAAAGAAAGAAATCCTGTATCTGCAACCCGTAACAGCCCAGGGAGCAAGGGTGTCCCCCTGCTCAGGGACGGGGCTCCTGGATACCATATCCCCTTACCACAGTGACTTTCATCGCTATTGTCTCCACAGTCATCCTCAAGGTCACATTTGTAGGAAAGGGGGATGCAGGTCCCGGACTCCTGGCAGCGGAACTGGGTGTCCAGATCACAAATGGTAGTAGCTAAAATGGGAGAGACCACGTACTCATTAGGAACAATATCTTTCCGTGGACAACTTCCAGATGGGAACTGGGCTGGGAAAGTAAGAAACCACCACCAAGCTGGGCGGTAGGCGGATGGGCTGGGCTACCTCCCACGATCCACACTGACATGGAAGGGGTCTTCCTAAGTAAGTGGCAGAAATACCTGCATCTCGGAAAACTACCATTCAGAAGCCCGATACCACACAGGAAGCTGGCGCCCCCTCGTCTCTACGACACAGGGAGTGTTGGGCAAGAATTCTGCAGCGGGCACGTGGTCCCTCTTGTCAGGCTTCAAATCCTGGCTCTGTCTCTGCCTCAAGCAATTAACTTTAACCTCCTCGAGCCGGTTTCCTGCGCAGCAGGAGGAGGATAAGGTAATAGGCCAAGTGCTGTGAAGACAGAAAGCCTACAGGGGGATCTCTCCATTCTATTATCTACCGCTTAGTTACGTAACCTGAGTGTCCCATGCCCCCTCCGTGTTCTCCACAACTTCTGCCCTGTGGCAGGCTTACGGAGGTAAATGACGCAACAGGTTTGGGACCAGAGCCCATTAGATAGGCTGTAAAACAGGAGAGGTTCCCAACAAACGCCACATCTCTTCCTTGTCCTTCCTCTGCCCTGCTGCATCAGGATGGGTACAGAAGGAGATTCCTCCCCCTCTCCTCCTCAGAAATTGTTGGAGGGTGAGCACAGCCCCCTGACCCCAGCCAAAGGCCCGCCAGGAGAGGCTTTGGGAGGAAGGCTGCTCTCAGAAGCAGCTGACACATAAGGTAGGATGTGACAGAACAGGACCCTGGGGTGGAGGGTGGGGGTGTGCCGTGAAATAAAAAGCCGACGCTGCAGTGAGACATTCCCAGCAGCTCTTATTTGAGGCTCCATTTCTTCTCTGTAATTGAGCTCATGGTGGGAGGCAGAGGATGAATGTAAAAATGACAAGGCTGCAGGGGATTCGTGTCACAACCCAGAGCTCCTGACAGCTACCCAGCACAGGAGTGTGTGTGCGCAGGAGGGAGATGAAGTGACAAGATGCCTCCCCGCCACGCCCCTTCCCTTCCCTGGCAGCTGAGATGGGATGCTGCGTTTAAGTTCCCAGACAGCAGTGCCCAGCCACGGCCTGCCCCTTTCCTGCAGCCCTGCCCGAGGCCAGGGCGCCTCTGCCGTCAGGATAAGCATGGCTCTCCTCTTCCTTGATACAGGAGCTGCTTGAGCAGACACAGACAAGCACCACTCTCTTGGGTCCCCTGGAACCCCTCCCCTCTGCCATATCTGACTAGTTGGGACTTGGGCCAAGTGGGATGAACAGAGAGGGAGCAGAGCAGCAAGTAAGCCCCATGGTCCCCAGAAGGTCAATCCCAGCTGATGACACCAAAGCAGCGTGGGTCCCTGGGCTACCTAAGTGACCCAGAGGAGAAGCGTGAAGTCTCTGGAAGCCTATGAGGCCGCGGCAGAGCTCACGGGCTGGGCAGAGAGGGCGTCAGTCCTGAATGCGGAGGGAGGTCCTTCTCTCCCAACCCTGAACCAGCACAAGATCCCTGCGTATCCCTCTAGGAGACACCAAAGCCCAGGATGGCATCCCCGTCACTGGATGCAGGGTCGTATCACGTGAATCTATTTCTGCCAAGCCTAATCATGACCTTGGCAATCTCCATGCAACATGTTAATTCTAAGAGGCACCTCCTCTCCCACCCTGATGTGTCATAAGGTCCTTTCCAGGGTAGGCTCCACTGTGGTTCATGTTTACTGTTTATAAGGAGCTTTGGCTCTTTGCCCCCACACCCAAACCTTCCTGAGACTCTGGTAGCAAAGCAAAGGGAAAACACACTGACAGCCTAATGGTTTCCCAAATCTGCCATTCAGTAAGCTCTTTTCCCTGAGTGTGGAGGGCAGCTACTGAAAAATCATTAAGAAAAGGTTTAGTAAATGACCTCCGATAAGCCAGCAAGGGCAATATGTAGCTTTGTCAGTGAACTGACTGCTTCTAAGCTTACTCTCCAGATGGAACAGCATGGGAACAGGGCACAGGCTCCACCCGTGGCTAAGTACGTCCACCAGGGGCCAGATGAGTACCTGGAGCCAAGAGGCACACATCCACCGGTTCTTAGAGCACAAAATGGCAAGTGAGCTTCCCAATGGGGAAATATTTGAAAGAGAAGCCTTCAGACTGTGTCTGACTTCCCGACTCCTGGTCGTCTCCACTCCAGTGCATTCTCCAGTCCTGACTTTTCCAAGACAAAAACCTTATCTTGTTATTTCAATGGGTCCCAACTGCTCCTCTGAGTAAAGCCCACAGGCCCTCGTGGCTCTGGGGACCATCACTAGGCCAACTCTCCATTCCTATCACCGATGCCCCACACCGTGCCCTCTGACCCCCGGGCTTTCAGGCATGCTGCTCTCTTGCCCACCACGATGCTCCCTCCACCTCTGCTTGGTTCACCTCTACCCACCCTTCCTCAGGGTTCTCCATAAACACCTACCCAGTCTGATTTGTGTCCCCTTCCTGGATGCACATGGCACTTCCCCATGACAGCACTCGTTGGTGCCACTGTAACTGCCTCTCTAGTTTTCCAACTCCGCTACGGACTGTAAACTCCACGTCCACCTGATCCCCTGATATCCCAGGCCACGCTCAGAGCCCAGAACAAAGGAGTCCTCAACAGATCCCTACTGTGTGAACGCATGAACATATTACTCACTGTCAGAGGGCAAAGCACCTCCTTACAAGGTAATGTTGATGCTGTTAAAAATGGGCAGCAAATGAATTACCCATGATATGTAGTTGTTTGTTTGTCTTTAAACCCTGCGCAACAGAATCCTGTATTTTAGTTGTTACCCTTAGAAAGTATGCACTCCGAAGATGATGTTTCCAAGCACACCTAGCAACGGCCCCACGTTTCAAACCAAACCAGGCATCCTCGATCAATTAGGACGATCGCTCTAGAGCTGGCGGCCAGCTGATGTCCACTGATTGGAGGGACATACAAAGTAAAACCTGTTCCAGACCTCTGAAAAGGCTGAAGGTTGAATTTACATATCAAGGAATGTGGCCTGGTCGACAGCTTTATCACAGGCGCAGGCCACAGCTACAGCCCAGGCTGCCTGACTCCCCAAACAGCTCAACTTCGGCCATGCGATGCCTCTTGGTTAAAGCCTTGTAACAAGCAGCTCCCTTGCCTGTGGGGGTTGGGTTTTAAATAAGAACCTATAGCTCAGAGGGGGCAGGGACATGGTTTTCTCCGTTCTCCAAGCCCCACCAGCCTGAACGGACATCACCAATCACAAGGTGCCACCAGCCAGCCCCCTAGACGGCAGGCCCCCACCAGGGAGGAGCTGACCAGCCTCGCCGGGAACTGCAAACATGTAGCCCGCGGGAACCCCTGGCCAAAGCTGGAAGACTCACGGCAGTTCCTCTCGTCGCTCATGTCGCCACAGTCATTGTCAAAGTCACACCACCAGATGCTGTTGATACAGTTCCCGTTGCTGCAGCGGTACTGGTTACGGAGGCAGGTGTTCGCTGGCCGGCGGCGGGAGGCAGAGGAGGAAACGAAACCAATATTATTCTTATTGCTGGACCGCAAGACTCTCTTTTGAGTTTCCATTTCTCTTCCTCAACAAATACGCCTTAAAAGGTAAAGAGGGAGAGAGAGGGGTGCCCAGCTCACTTGCACTACTACAGACGCCTCCTTATTTCCTCTTTCAGTGACAATTAAGGGACAAGAGGCCAGCTGGAGATGTGCTGGGGGTGGTTACAATCATGAGAAAGGACAGTGCAGGTTGGGTCTGATGGGTAGATACATACCAGCCATCAACATTATAAAATCCTAATTTTCCAAAGAACTGCTTAAGGGACTATGTCTACACAGCATGAAAACATACATAGTCCGTCAACATACAGCCCTATGTATTCTGTAAATACTATTATATATATTCATAGATCTTCAATTTTTCAGCCAAGTAGGTACCAAAGGATATGTAATACTCTGAGGATTTTTTTCTACCTATGACACACAGTAAAAAAGAATGCGTGTTTTGGTAAACTGAGTCAAGAACACGTGATGACTGCCCTCTTGTTTGGATAGCCAAAGGCATTCTAATGGAAAAGACAGAAAAGCCTTTCCCTCTCCTCTTGGTTAAGTTAGCATTAACTTTATTTCTTTCTAAAACACCTTTAAGAGGATGTCCAGAGCCTGAAAGAGAATCTCCCATGTCTAAGAAGGGGGTCATCTTTTTTTCCATTTATATTTCTTTTTTTTTTAAAGTGTATTTATTTATTTTTAGAGAGAGGGAGTGAAGAGGGTAGGAACAGAGAAAGGGAGAGAGAGAATCCCAAGCAGGCTCCACACTATAAGCGCAGAGCCCAACACGGGGCTGGAACTCACAAACCATGAGATATGACCTGCGCCGAAACCAAGAGTCGGACGCTTAACCAACTGAGCCACCCAGGCGCCCCCTCCATTTGTATTTCTTATGGAAGAGGGACCCTAAGGCCACTTTGCATGTTCCCTTGCCCAGGACTAAGAGGCTGCTTTGAGGAGGGAGGTCGTGATTACAAAGCAAATATAACCTTGGGAATGAAAAAACAGGGATTCGGACTTTTCCTGGCAGGGCCCCTTTCCAGAGCTTCCCCTCACTGACTAGGGCCAGGACTGCAGAGGTGGTAAGGGTACAAATTAGACAGGAAAGAAAAATGAAGGCCAGTTTTCAGAGGAAACATTTTAGAATCTATGTATTCACGTTCAAAGAGTGGACAAGGCTGCGACAGCCAGTGGGCCATGGTAGGAGCCCTCAAGCCCTCTGCAACGTCATTCTCAGCATTCTGGACATTTCTGGGCTGGTGTTGGGGAGGGGGCAGGGCATGGGAAGAGCTGCTGGTGAGCCCAGGTGAGCTGTGAAGGGGTCCAACCGGTCCTTTCTCCAAGCCAGGTTCGGTCCAACTTATAAGAAGCAGGAGAAGTTGAGAACCCAGATGTGTGGGGGGTGGATGAGGGGAGGAAGAGGCAGAAGGAGGGGGCTCCTGCGTGGCTCAGTTGGTGGAGTGTCTGACTTCAGCTCAGGTCATGATCTCACAGACAGTTCATGGGTTCAAGCCCCAAGTCGGGCTGACTGCTCTCAGCATGGAGTTTGCTCCAGATCCCCTGGTCTCCCTCTCTCTCTGCTTCTCCCCACTCCCTCAAAAAAAAAATAAGCATTAAAAAAAAAGAGGCTTGGGGCACTTGAGCAGCTCTGCTGGTTAAGCGTCTGACGTCAGCTCAGGTCCTGATCTCGAGGTTCCTACATTTGAGCCCAGCATCAGGCTCTGTGTGGACAGTGTGGAACCTGCTTGGGATTCTCCCTCTCTCCTCTCTCCCTCTCTCTGCCCCTCCTCCGCTCGCTCTTTCTCTATCTCAAAGTAAGTAAAAAACTTAAAAAACATTTTTTTTTAAATAGATAAAGAAGGAGGCAAAGAGGGGACTCCCAATGAGGACTGATGTACCACACGTCTTAGACTCTGAGCTGGGATGTCTGTAGGTATCTAGTGGATTTTATTCTTTCCTGTGGCATTTTCAATAACCCAACAATGAGGGGGAACAGCCAGCACTGGGGGGGGGTACAGGGGAGAGGGAAGGAGAGCAGAGGGTAGAAAAGAAGAGGGACGCACCTTCTTTGACGCAGGTGCTGTTCTCCCGCCGATAGCCCTGTGGGCACTCGCACATCAGGTCCCCGGACGGGAGGACAGTGCTGGACACGCCCTCTGGACAGCGGCAGCTCCTCCTGTTGTCGGCCCTGGGCAGGCAGAGCAGGCTGCATGGTCTGGGCACACAGGCGTTGCTTCCTGGACAGAAGACAATCAGCGGCCACGTCCAGGTTAACAAACACCAAACGGGGACTGACGTCAACACAACCTCCTCGTGGGACAGACATGACGGCGGGAAGCTCAGGAAGAGAGAAAGGGGGAAGGGGCAAGTGCAGGGGCTCGAACCTCGCCAACAGCCTGTGCTTGGGGCTGGGCTCACACGGGGCCATCTGCTGTTCCTCCTGGGGATTTGGAATTGGGGAGCTGGAAAAACAACAGAGTCACTGGGAGCCTGAGCCGGGAAAAAAGTCACGTGGTGTGGGTGTCAAAGGGGAGGCAGGGCGAAGCTGCACAGAAGCAGACCCCAGAAAGGCAGTTGGGAGAATACAGCAGACTTCTGGAGGGGAGGGGAAGGACCACACCAGGGCCCCACGGGGAGAAGGCAAGAGAGGGACAGAAGCCGTGGCTTTACCATTCCCCACACCTGTCCCCACAAGACTCACCTCCATTTCCTCCCTTTGGGTTCCTTATAACCTCCCTTTAGGTTTTCATTAGCACTTTTTACTTGAGTTAGCCTAAGTGGGTTTCTGCTCCTCTGACCCCAAAGCCCTTCATGAGAACATACACCTGAGGAACGACAGGACCCAGACAAACATCCGGGTCTCTGCTTCTCAATTCCTCTGCGCCCCAGTGCAGCGGCCACGCCGAATGAAGAGCCAACGACAGTGCCCGTTAGCCTCAGCCCTTCCTGCCATGCAATAAATCCACACAAGAACTAGTTAATGTTGACCTATCCCTAGTTCCAGTCTTTTCTCTGGTTCAGCTTTCCACAGAGTGCCAGAGAAAAGTCCATAAAACCCTTTACTGCAATTCGGGAGAAAGAACCTTTGTGGATGAACAGTGATGGAAGACGGATTTCCTGCCCTCCACATCCTTCCTGGAGGAGGCGAGAGGATGCATACACCCCTTGGTAAAAGCTGGAAACATGATACAACACAGAGCAACATAAAAGCCACATAAATTACGAAATCCAAGCGTGTTCTTTCGGCTGTGGCTATTCATCATTGAACTTGAGGGAAATATACATAAATGCTCTGATAAAACTTAGCTGATGACCGTTGTGCCATGTCACAGACAGAGAAGCCCACCACAATCACATCCAGGTAATCTGCTCCTGTGCGGGAAGATTTTAGCCATGTAATTGCCTATACTGATGTGCAGGTTGGAAAACAGATTCATTAATGATGGCTGATATTGCCATGGGTGTGGATACGCTCAGTAGTTTGGGACGTGTTGGCACTCGAGCAGTGTTTAACTGGTACATGCAAAAAAATAAAAGTCACGACGATACAGCAAAGGTGTTGTTTAGATGCTAAGGACCAGAGAACACAGAGCATTACCAAATATATGAAATACACACATGCACAGAGGAAAATCCACATGATAAACATTCAAAACGGTTCTACAAATATCTAACCAACTCTGAAGGTGGAGTTTCCACAGCAGAGTAACCAGTTGACTAGAGCAGAAATGTCAGAGATCAGTTTACCCTGATCTGTTCCAGGAACAGAGACTGTTCTTTTGTTGAAACGCGTATGTTCTAGGCTCTAGGGAGGAACACAGAGCTGATGCTAATGAAAAACAACTCCATAAGGATCCGGAACATGTTCTTTGTATTCAAACGACAACATGGCATTCAGTGTTCCAAGAAACAGAACGGTAACAGAATATTTAAAAAATACTCAAGGACAGGATGATGCTGTCACATGGGCTACGTCTGTAAAATAACATGACTAACATTTTCACATGTGGTGCAGATGCTCCTACCCGAGGAAGCAAGAGCCAGAAGCACCGAACCCAAAATGCAGTCCTAATTTTTTTTAACATTTATTCATTTTTGAGACAGAGAGAGAGGGAGACACAGACTCTGAAGCAGGCTCCAGACTCTGAGCTGTCAGCATAGAGCCCGAAGCAGGGCTTGAACTCCTGAACCGCAAGATCGTGACCTGAGCTGACGTCAGATGCTTAACTGACTGAGCCACTCAGGTGCCCCCCAAATGGGGTTCTAGACAGAGCTGTATACAGTTAGAGAGGCAGTGTCCAGAGGCAAACCCCAAAGCAAGCAGATGGGTCACTGACCCCGAGAGGTAGGCTGGGCAGAAGCACATGGGGTGCCATAGAGCCAACCCGGGAGAGCATGGAGGAGTGAGTATCCAGCAGAATTCCACCAGAACCCAGGCACGGACTCTCCACACAGGAGGCCCCAGTCTTGCTGGGGCAAGGCAGCCAGGACGGACTCTTGATCTGAAGTGAAGAGTGGACGAAAGGGAAGACATCCCCTTTAAAGACCAAACAGCTCCATGATGTCTTCACTGGGCAGATTCAGAACATATTCAGATTTGCTCTTTAGAAGATTCCTCCAGAACCAGTGTAGGAGACTGAAGTGCTCTCCTCTGGCTGAATTCTCATCCGTTTGACAATTATCAAAGTCAAATCCACCCCAGAGTATGTGCCCTCCCTATAGATATTTAAAAGCCTTAGCCTACCGAGACTCTGAAGGAGCGTTCCAAGAGCTCCAGAGTATTTTAATCTATTGCAAAATCAACGGAAAAGTCAACAGCCTTGTAAAGTGAGCTCTTTAAAGAAAAAGCACTCTTTATGAAGAATAAATTCCAGTAACACTACATAAAAATCAATCAGGTACAAAGATCAAGAAAGGCATCTGTTTATGACCAAATAACCCAAAGGGGACAAATGTTCTGAGTGAACTAAAATTTTATCACAGACAAAAATCAGTCAACATCTAGTACTTCCGGGGAAGCCTGGGTGGCTCAGTTGGTTAAGCATCTGACCTTGGCTTATGATCTCGCGGTTCGTGAGTTCGAACCCCGCATCAGGCTCTGTGCCGACAGCTCAGAGACTGAGGCCTGCTTCGGATTCTGTGTCTCTCCCTCTCTGACCCTCCCCCACTCACACTCTGTCTCTCTCTCAAAAATAAATAAATATTTTTAAAAAATTTAAAAAACACCATCTAGTACTTGCATATCACCGTCATATACCAGGGTACTGCTATTCCAACAACAGATGATAGAGGGTGCAGAGCCTAACAGTTTTGCTGAAGTCAAGCTTGGAAGTGAATCAGGCCATAGCACAAATTCTTACAGCTTAACTATACATATGGTGTAGAAGCACGAACCTGACTTTCACGGTCTCTTCTACAAACTGAAAATATTAATAGTACACAAGGATTTGGGGAAGGTTAACTGAGGTCATTCCAAAAGCACAAAGCATATTAGTGTGGTGCTGATAACACAGGAATCCCTTAGTAAATGTAGGTTATTATCTCTATTATTTTATCCTCGGCTTGTAGATGAGCCGACGACAAAAATAATAAAGATTGACGAGCACCAGAGGTCAGGAATATGCAAAACAGGGCCCACAAAAGCAGACAGGTTAGAGCAAACAAGTTCAAGGCCAAGAGGCACCTGCTGCATACAGGCAATGCTGGCAGCCAGGTGCCATTTCAGAAGTGCTCAGTTAACCTAAACCAGCCCATCTGAGAGATCACAGACTTGCTTCTCGGGTCCTGTGTCTGTGGGCAGGAGGTTGGCTGCACGGACACTGCTCATACAAAGGAGGAAAAGGGAATCCCAAAGGCAAACGGAGGAAGGAGCAAAGAGACAGCAGTCACTGGTCCTGAGGCCACAGGCCTGAGTCTGTGTGCTACCCACCGGCATACATCTCCTCCGCCCAGACCCCAGCCAGACTCCCAGAATTGCTCTGGACTGTTTAAATGAGGGGGGCTCGTTGAGGCACAAAGGGGAAATCATGCCTACGGCGAGGCTGGCAGGCCTGTGTGCGCAGCCCCAGGACAGCGCCTGTGCACGTGCTTGGACCACAAACCCCCTCCCCCAGCACCCCCCATCCTCCAGGACCTGGCTGTGACTGCACATCAGCTGGAATGAAGCAAGCGACCAGCGGAGACCAGGGAGCCCAAGGGTCACTGGTTCATCTGAACACCACCATGTGTTCCCCAAACACACGCTTGCAAGGGCTTGTCAAAAGGGAAGACTTGCTTTCTGGACCGAGTGCTAATCCCGAGGGATGCTGGCCACTCACTCGGCTGGCTAGTGGTCCCCATCAGTAGGGG
Organism: Suricata suricatta; assembly: GCF_006229205.1. Classification (NCBI taxonomy): domain Eukaryota; kingdom Metazoa; phylum Chordata; class Mammalia; order Carnivora; family Herpestidae; genus Suricata; species Suricata suricatta. The sequence goes on from NC_043710.1 coordinate 92,195,480, forward strand.
TGGGGGTCCTCCATCCGACAAAGGCCCCGAGTCTCGGGCCCTGGAGCTGAGAAGCTGAGTTGTTCATCTCTCCCTGTTTTAAAACAGGCGGCAGAACTGGAACAAAAGCCCAGCTCCTAGACCGGCCAGGGACCTTTGAGGGAGTGAATTCACAGCTAAGACATTGTTCCCTAATCTATGATCCAAGGATCACAATACCACCCCCGCCCACGCCTTGGGTCAGTTGCAAAGACAGACCAAGAATACAGACTTACATTTCCAGCGTTCTTTATGGTTTTCTAAGGGTGTTCTCAATGCTCTCTTCCCCGGTCTCCCCCAAATAACAATGGTATCTGTCACCATATTATTTCCCTTTGACAATCTTCTTAGCACGGGGCCAGCCAGAACCCACCACGCAATGTCAACGTTCTAGTTCAAACCAGGAAACCTAGCGGTTTGTCAACAAAGGAGAGTCAGCGGACCCGGGATGCTATGTAATCCCACTGAGATCAACGGGACGCTTCTTAAAGGGGCTATTCTTCCGGGAGCACCCTGCTCTCTTTCCTAGAGAGCCAACAGTACGGGATGGCAGACAGAAGGAAAGGGCAGGAAAGAAGGAAGGAGGCTTTCTGTCAAAGAGTCTCGGTCTCCAGGACCAGCGAGTCCCAGGCAGCGAGCAGCTCTTGAAACCTCCGCCGACAACCTGGAAGACAGCTGCTGTCCCCATCCGCTGGCAGCTCTTCCCTTTCCACGACCCCTTGCAACAAGTATTGAGTCCTACGAAGTTCTAGGCAGTGGCAAGACTGTGGAGGCCAGAAGGAAGAAAAAAAAAAAAAGAGACACGATGGCCTCCTTTGTGGGGCTTCAGCGTTGAAGACAGGAGGCATTCATTGATGCATCACAGAATGACACCGAGCACCACGAGGGAGGCAGGGTGCTCAGTGAGCGCGACCAGAGCATAAGACAGGACTCCTGTCAAAAGGCAGCAAGCGTCTGCACAGCCAGCCCAGTGCTGGGCCCTGTCAGGCTGCCAGGCAGGGATTAACCACACGCCGGGGACGCTCCAGCCACAATGGAAGCCACTCCACCCATCAGTCAGGGGCCGAAGGCAGGGGTCTAATTACCCACCAAGGATCACACGCGAGGCAGGCAAGAACATGCTGCTGTCTTCCAGCTGCGTGTGTTCCATTAGCAGAGAAATTAAGATGTCATTAGGAAGAAATTAAATAATGTGCATGTTGTCGTGACAATGGAGACGCAGGCTGGCAGGTCCCGTCTGAGCGGAGATTGCCCACGCCCAGCGCCTTTCTAGAGCTCCATGAGAGGCAGAGAGAGAGATGAAGCAGGGGACACGGCCTTACCAGTTGTCTTCCCCTTGTAGAAAATCTTCATGTCCATCAGCCCCGTGAGCTGGCTTGCCAGAATCTCCATCTGAGCGCCGGTGTATTTGGAGGCTCGGAAGATGCTGAGCTGTGACCAGTCATCCCAGTAGATTTCATTCTGGAAGAGAAAACCTCTGCTTATTAGCACAGCTCCTTGGGTCTCCCATTCTGGACCCTCTATGAGAACAGGGGTTTGCCCCCACTGGGGACACCTAATGTTCACTGGGGAAGGACCGGCCTCATCGAGATGCCACTGAAATGCAAGGCAGTGGTTTCATCCAAACCTCACCACCAAAGAGCCGCACAGAAGGTGCTGCCTGAAGGAAACTGTCCAGTAAGCATTCAGGGTGACCACGGTCCAAGCCTTCAGTTCGCCATCTACTTCCCAATGTCAGGAAGAACCGCCCGTTCTGTTTTCTAGACTCAGAGCAGAAGTGAATGGGCAACACAAGGAGGTACAGGGCTCACGTGAAGCCATCGGGGCTTGAGGGGGACAAGCCTCACAAGAGATGAGGACACAGAGCCCCAATTCCTGGCACTGAAGGGCAAACGTGAAACAACCTCAACCTTTAATCTCTTGAAATGCGAACAATGAGCAGCCCGGACCCCGGGTAACTCTGGCATCCTTCCACATGCACTCAAGGAAATGGTCTCAAATTAGGAACTGAGCCGGTCTTCTAGAAGTCAGACTGGCATCTCTGCAGAAGCAAGAGCAGCTCTTCACCTCAGTATGCTCTTCACCACCTCTAACAGACGGCCCAGCGGGGAGCAAAGGAGGTCCCACCTTAAAGACAGCGATGGCGTAGGGGTGGGGGAGGTTGTCCAGGATGACGGAGCGCTGCTGGCCATCAAAGGTGATCCGCTCGATGCAGTCCAGGTAGGCATCTGTCCAGTAGATCCACTGGTCATCCACAGAGATGCCGTTGGGCCACTTCACATCCTCAGACACAAGACGCAGCACGGCGGAACCATCCATGTTGCTCCGATAAATTCCAGGCTTCAGCTCCCCCCAGTCTGTCCAGAACATCACCCTGGTCAAAACCGGGAAAAAACACACATCACATCAGACCTGGGGAAAGAGGGGGGTCAGATTCTACCCCAAAGACATAAGAAGCCCATCAACAACCATGAGGCCAGTGAGTTCAGCATTGTTATTATCATCTGTAATTGTGCTACTGAAGACCCCTTAACTTCCTGACCCAGCAATTCCTTTACTGGAATTTACAGATATAATCACGTTACGTGACGACAAGGTACAAAGATGTTCATCATGGCATTGTTCTTACCGGCAAGAATATACATGTACATGTACATGTATCACACACATCTATGTGCACACTGTTAGGTGGATATATATGTCTACACACCAAAATGTTAACCTACAGAGAAAGTGACAGATTGTGGTAAACACACAAAAGTGTTATAAAGCCTAAAAAATCTACTAGTGCTCACATGAAAACATCCTCTTCAAATCACGTTAAAAGTGTTCAAAACGTGCAGAACAGCATATAGTCTACGATTCTGTTTGATGCGTGAGTGTCTACATGTGTTTTAAGAATATACGCTTGTATACGGGTAAAAAAGAATTGTGAAAGATACACAAGAAACCACGAATCACGGTTACCCCTAGGAAGTGTGAGCGAGAAACGTTAAGAGTGAGAAAAGAGGAAACAAATATTTTTCATTTCATAAACTTCCGTTCTTGTAATGTTTTTAGTCAAACACATATATATTTTTTATCTTAAAAAACAGAATTATATCTGTTTTTAAGATCACATATTTATTTTATCTTAAAAAACAGAATTATATCTGTTTTTTAAGATCACATATATATTTTAAGCACACATATCTTTTTTTAATCTTAAACAACAGATCTAATTCACCATCATAAATACCAAAGGATTGAAAACCTAATCCAGGGGCGCCTGAGTGGCTCAGTCGGTTTAAGCACCAACTTTGGCTCAGGTCATGATCTCACGATCGTGGGTTCAAGCCCCGTATCGGGCTCTGTGCTGACGGCTCAGAGCCTGGAGCCTGCTTCTGATTCTGTGCCTCCCTCTCTCTGTTCCTCCGCCTCTCATGCTCTGTCTCTCTCTGTATCAAAAATAAATAAAACATTAAAAAATTTTAAAAAGAAAACCCAATCCAGAATTTCCTTTTAGCTATGTTTCCTTACGTTAAGAGATTAATGAAAAGCACCTTTGCATTTCCCAGGTGCATACAAATTGTTAGTAAGAAAACCCACCCAAGCAGGGGGCATGTGGGGGGCCCAGGAAAGAGATGGAAAGGATCAAATGTTTGCATCACGCCTCAAACTCCGGGTAAAGATCCTTCCAGTATCCAACCAGGCCTGATGGAGAGGCCATGTCTGATGGAGAGACTTTCTCCCAATACAACCTTTTGCTGGAGAAACACCCCACAGATGTGAGGCATCTGGGTGCAGAGACTGTGACGCTGGTGAATGAAAATGGAGTGGCGTTACCTGACCAGAGGACTGAGCTCTGGTTTCAGAACTCAGAAGTCAACAGATCATTTCGACCATCATCCTCAGAAACAGGTCTGCGGCCAGCAGTTTGCATTTCCATGAGAATCTCTCTGCTGCAGCACCCGATACGCATGACTTCCTCTGCGGCCCCACTTACCCGTCTTGGGGCAGGAGGACCAGGGCCCTGGGCCGATCGAGCACAGAGGAGTTGACAACCGTGAGTCGGAAGTCACCGTCTGGATTAGCGACCTGACAAAGAAAAGGGGGGATGGGAGCCGTGGGTAGGCCAAGGTGGATGTGAGCTCCCTGAACGGCCCACGTCACGGCTTCCTGCGGGGCTGCTGCCCACAGACATGCGCCCCGTGGGCTGCCAGATTCCCCTGCAGGGAAGACCCGCCCTGCATCGGGTCGGAATGGGCTGTTCCCTCCTCTGGCTCACGGGACAAGTCTGACGTGGTCTGACAGAAGAGCCATGCTGCCGCCTGTACGTGAAGCTCTGCACAAAGTAACCCACCTGTGTCACTCCAGGCTCCAAAGCTACCAGTAAGTAGCTCCTACACTGTCCACAAAACAACTTCTCAATGTCCCCCGCCTTACAAATAAGAGTCTCCACAGGCAGCGCCTGGCTGGCTCAGTCGGTGAAGTGTCCGACTCCAGCTCAGGTCACAATCTCGTGATTCGAGAGTTCAAGCCCCATGTCAGGCTCTATGCTGACAGCTCGGATCCCGGAGCCTGCTTTGGATTCCGCATCTCCCTGTCTCCGTTCCTCCCCTGCTCGTGTTCTATCTCAGTCTCTTAAAAACTGAATAAATGCTTAAAAAAAAAAAAAAAAGAGTCTCCACAGACTGTTCGTTCTCTCTCCTCCACATTCTCTCTCCTCCACTTCAGCTTCCACAACTTCGGTGAGACCGGCCTTCTCGGAGTTCTCCAAGCCTGACGTGCTCCCCCTCGTCGGCCCTCACCATATCCCCTCCTGGGCCTGTCCTCTGCTCCCTGACCAAATCGTGTCTTTCCTTCACATCTCACCTCCAGGCCCAGCTCCTCGGCTTAACTCCTCTGACCTGCCTTGACCAACGAGCCTGAGCACTTCCTGTCGGGGACTCCGCTCACTGTTCTGCACAAACGGGACGCGGGCTACACGCTGTGAGAGTGTGGGCGCTCACGCCGCACCGCGTCCTCCCGGCCCCTGGCACAGTGCTGACCACACACCATCAGAGGAGAGAAACAAGAACTCCGAGATGCTACTCAGTATGGACCAGGCCTGGGCATCTCCTCCACTCCCCCAGCCACACTGTGGGGTGGACGCCACTCACCGTGTCCTCAGGGCTCGGCTCAGGGGTCACATCCTCAAGGCCTTGCCGCCCACCTCGTGTGGGCGCCTGACAGTGCAGTCACACGATCACAATGCGCCCTCCACCCCCGGACGTTCTCCGAAGGACGCATCGCTGACAGAACTGACAGACTTCTTTCTTCATTAGTTCCCACCTCCAGTAAAATCTAATCTCTATCACAACAGGAACCTGCGCACCTCGCCTACTGCTGTCTCTTCGCCACCTCAAACCATCCCTGGCACATAAGCGCGCGAGAAAAAGCACCCGTCAAACCCGAGTGGATAAATGAACCTTCATCTGGCAGACGAAGAAACTAAAGCTTCAGTGGATAAGAAACTTGCCCGAGTCACGCAGCTTCCAGAATAAAGACTGAATCCGGGTCTGGCTCCTGGCCTTGTGGTTTTTGTCACAACTTCTCCCAACTCTCTGGGCCTCCCTGCCTCTCCTGCACTTCCCAGTCACCCGCACGCCAGGCCTCCACGTGGTCAGGACAAAGGGGGGGCGCAGATGTCCAGAAGCTGAGCGTGACTTTGGTGTCGTAGAGGCCATTTCTGACCCTCACGTTGCCTTGAGCAGCTAAGGCACGGACAGGTAAACGGGGATAGTAAGAGTACCCACGGTTGGGGCGCCTGGGGGGCTCAGTCAGTTAGGCATCTGACTTCAGCTCAGGTCATGATCTTGTGATTTGTGGGTCTGAGCCCCGCGTTGGGCTCCATGCTGACAGCTCGGAGCCTGGAGTCTGCTTCAGATTCTGTCTCTGTCTCTCTGCCTCTCCCCTACTCATCCTCTGTCTGTCTGTCTGTCTATCTGTCTCTCTCTCTCAAATATAAATAAAATATTAAAAAAACAAAAGTACCCACTATTAACAGGGTTGTTGTGAGAAGTAAATCACATAATTCATGCAAAGTGGTTCCAGTGGGGCTTGGCACATAGGAAGTTCTCATTGTCTTTAATAATGACGATGGAGATCATGACCATGATCTGGTGTTTATGACCCTAGTCGACCACGACCACTAGAGCATTGACGGTACAGCACTGTAATAATGCTACGGTGTTGTGATGATGATCATTACGTTACTACCACGTGCTGCTAGCCAAAACACAACCCTTCAGTGCAGCTTAATGAGATCTCTGTCTGATGCGTTTAGGCATCCCGTTTCCACGGGGGGTTCTTCATGACAAAGAGCAAGAAATCTGAAACTGCCCCCCTTTTCTTCCCTCTCCAGAGGCTCAGCGGGTCCCTTCTCTGGAATTCTCAAGGAATTTCCAGACAAGTTGGACACACTGGCTCCTACCTCAGTGTCGAACGTGGCCCCGGCCTCGGGTGCACCCCCCACTTTCTTAACTACGGACAACACAGGACACACGTACCTCAATCTTCTTAAAACCAGAATCCACCCAGTATAGTAACTGGCTGAGGGGTTCAAAAGCCAAGGCCTCCACAGTTTCCAGGCCGGAATTGATGATCACCTCTTGCCCGGTGCTCCCATTCAAGCAGAGTCGCTGAAGACAGAACAGAACAAAGGCTGTGAAATGCTCAGACGGCCTTGAGCCAACTCGGTCCCACGGACGGACGGTACCCATCTCTTCAACAGGCTTGCCCAGCGAGGGATGCGATGTTTTAGGTGAGTGAACTTTCCACACGAGCGAAGCTGGTTTTCAATAAAAGTTTTCTAAAATACAGCTTCCTGTTTCAGGTAGAATAGCTAAACACAGTGCCATCATTTGTCTTACCCTGCATCACCCTCGTGAATACTGGCTACTGAACTGCGCGGTATCACAATCATGAGGTCAGAGATGACTGAGAAGCAGGATTCCGTCTGCTTTTAAAATACATGAAACCAGACTGCTGTTATTTTTGAGTTCTTGTGTTGGCTTTCTGAGGCTTTCCTCCCCTTGGGAGGCTCTTGGCCGTAAGGTGCTGTTGTTGGGACAGCTATACTCACCAGTCCCTACTGGTGCATATTCCCCATCCCCACTCCCTCAAAAAACGTGGGCACTGTAAAATTGGGCTCGAAGTCCTGATAAAACTTGTTGGAATTGCTTTTCTACAAAGGATTCAATAGGCAATGAATAAAGATCACATAGCTCTCCTTTAAAATGCACGGGTCTGAGTGTATGGCTGTCTATCTGGCCTGTGTGGAGATCTTTATAGATCACTTCCTGGTCCTGGGCTGTGTTCGGAATGGCTGAAGTGGATAATTACGTGGATGCGGAGAAGTCAAGTGGTACTGGATCACGGCTTCGGCAGGAGGACGCGTAAGAGGCAGCTGGTGCGACAGTGACTAGGAAGCCTACGCTCCTGCTCCTAAAATCTTCTCAACAGGGAAAGTGAGGCCTCCCTTACACGCAAGACTGCAGAGCTGGGCTCCCTCTGTCCTATGAGGCCAGAAGTAGGCAGGACGAGAAAATACTCAAAGAGAAGACAAATGTTTCAGGCCCTGAAAAGAGTTACCACTTAAACCATCTAATACCCGTTTCTAATACATGGGCCATTCGGAAAGAGGCTTATCAGGCCTGGACGATCACGAGGCACAGCTCCCGCGAGCACACCAAGGGTTGACGCACCTGGATGATGTCCAAGGCCAGGTCAGACCAATACAGGCAGTTCTGTTCATAGTCAAAGTCCAGGGCCACTGCCGCCCGCAGGCCGGTGAGAGGCAGCTGCTCGGTGACTCCCGAGGCCAGGTCGTAGCGGTGGATGGACTTCCGCATGGCATACAGAATGAACTCGTTCTCCTCTGCACAGACACACAGAGCAACAGAGAGGGTGGGCCGGGGGGCGCTGAGGGGATCCCAGCATGTCTGCCCTGTTCTCCTCACACACACAAACCTCAGAGCCACTGGCCACATGGCATAGGAATCAAGACTCGTAAAATGGAATCGTCTTTCTGCTTTGGGCATGTTACGTCCATCCCTCTAAACCTGGCTTTGTGTCTGCAAACTGTTCCTTGTTACACTTGCTCTTTCTTAATCTAGATGCCCCAGCAGGCATGCTCCAACACCCGTGCTTCTGAGCTCAGCTTGTAGAAGGCTTTAGAGTCCCACGTGACAAAGTAATGACCCCACTCATGCTCTGCCTCGTCATAGGACTCTGTCACACGGCACCATAATCGCGTTGGCGGGAGACCCTTGTCACTGAGACCCGCGGCTAAACTGTTTGCTCGCCCATCAGGTGTTATACACAATGACGTGCAGCAATTACGTCAACTCGTTACAGCTTCACAACGGCAACAGTACATTCGTTGTTGAATACATACACGATCCTCGCAACACAATCCTCCCGAAGATTCTATTTCTACTTAACAAATACTTAAATGACGTGCATACTTCTCCAGGGTTTGTTTCACAGGCGTTAACTACTGCCTAATGAAAGAGCGGCTAGTAACTCAATTTTACCAATGGGAAAACCGACAGTGGAGGGGTAAACATGCTCCAGGTCACACACCTTGGACATGGAAGAACCAAGCCTTGAACTTGGGCAGTCTGGATCCAAGATCCATATTTTATCCACTACACAATGCTGCCAATGTGGTTCATTTTTTTAAGATGCAGAAATGGAGACCTGACAATGTTGAAGAAGAAGTGGAAGACCTAGTACTCTCTCTCTTCCACTGAGGGAACTGCCCAGAAAATATTCAGATTCTTCCACAGCGATGGACGTGAGCAACACACCCCCATCCATGTCTACTGCGTCCCCTTGGACAGTATGCTGTGTATGGGACCAAGATCTGAATCCCTCTGCTGCAGGCCTGCAGACTGACTGTTTCCTGCTCTCTCTGATGCCCTCATTCACAGAGCTCCCATGTACTAGCTGCCTGCTTCATGAAGACCAAAGGCTTCACTGTAGAGGACGCACCCAAAATAATATATCTACCTACGATATTTATTAAGGTTATTTATTTATTTTGAGAGAGGGAGCACAAGCAGGGGAGGGGCAGAGAGAGAGGGAGAGAGAGAATTACAAGTACGCTCCATACCGCCAGCACAGAGCCCGACTCGGGGCTCAATATTACAAACCTGTAAGATCATGACCTGAACAAAAATCAAGAGTCGGATGCTTAACAGACTGAGCCACCCGGGTGCCCTTATGTACAATACTTAATAAAGGTAAGTTGGGTCTCATTTCACTCCAAAAATATCTAAGCCACTACCACATGCTAACTTATCTCTTCTGGTTTTCAATGAAAGCTTCCCACTGTAACTCCCAGGGAAGGGGGTCATTAGGACAAAACTCACCAAGCCCGTAGGTGACGGGGAAATCAAGTCCTCTCGTCGAAGCTGCCAGAGAGTCGTGGAGGATGCGCTCACAGCAGCAAGCCTTCCACCCCGTGTCTTCAACATCTGCAAACCCCATGCTGGGGCTCTGGTTTTCCTTCTAACCAACTGATGCCTTTACAGCAGAGCTTGGGTCCAGAAAGACTTGCCTTAGGATTAGGCACAGAGGAACATTTCACACTTCTGTGTTCAATACTCAGGAAAGGAACAGAATCCTTGACCAATCCCAGCCTAGGCAGAGCCTAGGTATCTGTGTCACTATAGTCAACATAAAGGAAGAAAAACGACTTCATTTTTAAAAATGATGCCTGGGGCGCCTGGGTGGCTTCAGTCAGCGAAGGGTCCGACTTCGGCTCAGGTCACGATCTAACAGCTTGCGGGCTAGAGCCCTGCATGGGGCCCTGTGCTGACCGCTCGGAGCCTGGAGCCCGCTTCGGATTCTGAGTCTCCCTCTCTCTGCCCTTCCCACACTCATGCTCTGTCTCTCTTTCTCTCAAAAATAAATAAACAATGGGGCGCCTGGGTGGCTCAGTCAGTTGAAAGTCCGACTTCAGCTCGGGTCATGATCTCACGGTTCATGGGTTCGAGCCCCACATCAGGGTCTGTGCTGACAGCTCAGAGCCTGGACCCTGCTTCAGATTCTGTGTCTCCCTCTCTCTCTGTCCCTCCCCAACTTGTGCTCTGTTTATGTCTCAATAATAAATAAAAACATTAAAAAATGTAAAATAAATAAACAAACATTACGAAAAGTGATGCCTAGATCACCTCATCTTTACAAAGATGCTGTGGCTCCCATCAGCCCTAGGAAACCATCCTTTCCTTTCCTGGTCCCCCCTGCCTTCCATGTCATGCATGTTTTGCCTTCTTTTTTTCTTTTCTTTTTACATTTAGGAGGTGGTCTATACTACAGATGTGCTCTTTCTACACTGGTCCCTGTTCTATTTTCTCCTCCCAGCAAAGAAAACCCCTCCCTTACTGGTTTAGATGGTTTTACACAAACTGGTTTTTCCCTCCCAGAATCACCTTCAGAAATGTTTACGATGAAAGCAGGCACTCCAGCCCTTAAGAGCACTCACCCAAACCCTGCTAACCCAAACCCTCCTCCGTAACAGCTCTTGTGAGGAGCATATTTGAATATTATCTGCTCATTTGCGGGAATCTGCTGAAGCCATGTTCTTTTGAAGTCTCCACAGTGAGCGATGTTAATTACTCTGGTAATGATGGAAGATTAAATTAAGGGACTAATGAGCTTAGCATGAAAGGCACCGGGGCAAGCTGGCAAGCGGTGAGTGGTGGAGGGGGCGTCTGCCCCGCCTGCGGAGGGCCACGCGCTTCTTGTGACTCAGCAGGGCACAGGGAGCTGTCCCTCCAGCCACCACCACTGCCACTGTCATGGGTAGAAGCAGCCCCAACCGTCCGCCTTCACCGAGAGGTAAGCGCAGGAGGGAGGGTGCCCTGGGAATAAGGGAGCTCTAGGCGAACAAGAACTAGAAACAGAGGAGGGAAGGTAGGATGCTGGCAGAGGAACTCTGCTGGAGGATCGCCACGTCATGCCTGGGTTGCAAAGACCACCACCTGCGCCATCACCACTCGTCAAGTTCAAGCACATCTGGACCGCCCTGTCCCAGCACGTGCACTCCCTCCACAGAATGTTTTCCTAATGAGTGTGCATGACACGGTCACCTAAAGTTATGCAAATGACACTCGCCTGCCATTTGGGCGATGTCCCAGGAAGAGCATGGGGCTTACGAGTCTGAATTTGAACTTTGTCCCTGACCAGATGTGTGACCTTAAACAGGTCGATTAATCCTCTCCTCTGAACATGCTTCTTTATTAAAAAAAAAAAAAAAATGGAGCTCATGAGAATATCCGCTTCACTGGGTAGTGGTGAGGATTAAAATGACAACACGTGGAAAAGTGCATTAAAATGTGGGAAATTCCATTAAAGTATTCGTTATAATTAGTATAATAAAAATGAAGACAGACCACTTAGCTACTTCCCAAAGCACTGTGGTCTCATTATGTTCGATTCTGACAAATAGACCAAGGAACACAGAAAAGAGGCCCCCCCTCCCCATGCCTAGGATACAAGAGACGCTGAATACACATTTTTCAGTGACCGACAGGGATTTCTCTCAAAAACTACTCTCTGTTCCTATGAAAGCATAAGGCTATAAACAAATTTCGTTTGGACACCAAGGTTAGCAGAGGTCTGTGATGCTTGCAATTTCTGATTTTCCACCACTGAGTTAGAGGGGCCACAAGACTGGCCAGTGTGAGATCATAAGGACACTACAATGATGTCTCAGGAATGCGAAGAAAAGAAGCCATCTCTTACCTGCCAAGGGACATGGGACCAGCTCTCCTTCCAGTCGCGTTTCAACGTCTCCTCCACTACAAGTGTCCCCAGAAATCTTCCGATAGCTGTCACCCCCCCACCCCAAGAGCAAGAGGTCAGACACATCCAAGAATAGTCATGAAGTCTTCGTACCTGGAAACCTATTTCCTATCCACGTCCATCTATTTGTTTCCCTACAGAACGAGAAGGCTGTTTCGTTATTCTCAGTCGGTTCTGCTTATTAATTTCACTGGGCGGCCCAGGCAGTTGGGAAGATTGTCCCGGGCAGGAGTTTACATGAATCTCCTCCACGAAGTCCTCGGAAGGTGAGTCCCTGCTGAAGTTTATGACTTAACCTACAGCTAGAGCTACAGGGAAGCTTTCAGGTTTGCTTTTTTTTTCTCTCACAGAGGGTAGAAGCGTTTGTAAACATCCTAATTCTTAATATTGCCCAAACCACCTGAGACCTGCTAGCTTGGGATCCAAGCATTTGGAGCATGAAAGGCAACCACGGGGCTTTCTCTGCTCTCTCGGACCCAGTGTGGACACATCCCCGGCGTGGAGACCTTTGTGAGACGTACCCTCTTGTTCTCCTGTATGTAGAGCCCACGGGACAAGGCACGGGAGGGGAGTATGACTTCCCAGAAAACTCGGGATCCGGAACACAGACCTCTAATGACAGATCTTCACTCATCTTGAAGCCAAAGTCACTGAAAAGGCAGTTGGAGTTTGTTAGGGCCGACGGCTTGTGTACTTGGGGCCTGTCGATCCCAGCCCACGGTGCCTACCGCCTTCCTGTCAGTTACTAAACATGTCCTTTTGAAGAATACGCCCTTTTTTATACTAATACATTTTCAATAGAAACTTCACATCTGAACCATGATTAGAAAACCATGATCATATGCCAAAAACACACAAAAGCAATAAATATATAAATCATTACACCAGAAACAAAATAATATTAATTTTTTTTAGCTGGGTCCAGTTCCCCATCCAAAGACTCTGCTTTTGTTAAGAGGGATCAGCAAATGTTAAAGAGTTACTAGCACCCAGTGATGCTTTCTCTTTGACGTGCTCACAAGCATCATAAAGGAAATTTAAAAGAAGCATCTTTTTTTAAATTAAAGATTGAATATTATTTAAGACCATGTCCATGCACTACCTTAAATCACCACGGGTGTCTCATCCTGCACTTCAGGATACCACACTTTTGTCCATGAGACCTTCCGGAGTTTGGGGGCCACATCTCTGCCAAAACATCTGGCTCGGGTAGTAGGAACCAGGGACACTAGGTCCAGTCCCGGCTCTGCCTTCGCAGCACTGAACCACACCAGGATGAGGCCGCTGCACTATATTACATCCTGAAGCTTGGTCCAAACCCTAAATTCTAGTTCAAAGGGATTTTCCATGTTGATGAGCTCTACTTGAAAAGCTTCCATTCTATTCAGTCCAATGAATAGGGTTTTTTTTTTTTTTTTAAGGTTTATTTATGTTTGAGAGAAGAGACAGAGTTCTAGTGGGGAAGGGGCAGAGAAAGAGGGAGACCCAGAATCCAAAGCAGGCTCCAGGCTCTGAGCTGTCAGCACAGAGCCCAACTCGGGGCTCAAACACATGAATCATGAGATCATGACCTGAGCTGAAGTCAGATGGTTAACTGACTGAGCCACCCAGGTGCCCCCCACCACCATTTTTTTAAAATTCTGTCCAATGAATACTTATTAAACACCTTCTCCATAAGAAGTGTTAACAGGTACGGCACTAAGTGGTTTGCATGTTCATTATGCCATAATCCACATTTAGCAACTTGCAGGAATTTTTCAGAAGGCAGAGTTTTATTACTGTCTAGAACATCTCTTATTCATTAATTTAGGTCATTTTTACTGAATGGTTGCTTACAATCTTTTTAGGGGCTAGGAGGAGCATTAGCTCATCACTTATTTGCTTCCAAAGGCAAGACACCTATTCTTGGTTTCTGCAATCTGTAGGCCACGGCCTCATCGGCTATGAACACCCCTTGGGAGGTTCAAGCCCAGCGTCTGAAAGAAACGAACTCTGAAATCAAGGAACATAGGGGCCGGTGACTGGGCCACCCAGAGAGGTCAGAAAGGACTGTCGGAAGCAACTGGACTTTCACAGGTAGCTGTCACTCAGCAGCGGAACCAACGCACAGAAACTATAAGCTCACTCATTCTCATCCCCCTCCTACCGTCCACCTCAGGCCACGCCCCTCCTCACTGCCACTGTCCAAGGCCACCTGACATTCCCAAGAGCCGCAGAGTCCAGCCAGCTCCTTCCTAGGAGGTCTTGAAATCAATACACCTTTATCATTTCAGGGGGCATCGCCCTCACGATCTCATCTGGCCTCAAGCCCAACCCTGCAACAGGCAAGACAGGTGGTCTCCCTTGGCCATAACGAAGACTCAGCACCTAGAGGGTTTCGACCGCGAGAGAGTGTGCTACAAGCATTTCCATGATTAGGGCCTCGACGACTGAGAACCCAAGGTTGGTGAAAGCTTGCAGATTCGAATTTATAGTTTGGGGGCATCTGAGGGAGGACACAGGGTAGCAGAGGGACACTGAACTGACATCTCTGAGCATGTCAAACAGCTGTGTGGCTTCACAATGCAAGGGTCTATGCTGGTATCTCAGAACCACACACACGGCTTTCAAAGAGAAGGTGCATCCTGTCCGGTCTAAAGCCCTGCTGTTCAAAGGACGGTTTGCAGATTAGCAGCCTCGCGGTCACTCGGAGCCTGACCAGCTGCAGAGCCCTGGAACTGGAGTCAGAACTGGCATTTTCACAAGATCCCAGATGACCCATACGCACGCTTGAGCTTCAGAAGCATGGGTCTTGGGCAGGCGGTGGCCCGATCCAGTCAGCTCTTCTTGTCAACAGGGCTTTCTGGGACCACAGGCATCCCCATTCACTGACGACTGTTTTCATGCCCCCACAAGCAGCTGTGAAGCTGCCAACAGAGACCATGTGGCTTGCAAAGCCTAAGAAGTTTACTCCGTGGCCCTGTTCCAACCTCTGGGCTAGAACGTATCTGAGGCTCCTGGCTTTCGTCAAGATAAGAGGGGCTTCCCAAAGCAAACGTTAGTTTTTCTGGACCTCGGCAACTACTGAGAAACTCCCATGTTCGATACCCATGCTCTCCACGGACAGCCCAGCCGGGGGTGATTTCATGCTGGATCACAGACTTGAGGGGCTGCGTAGGGGCTCCCAGACCCTATGTGCTTTACTGCTAGAATCATCCTTCGAAGGAAGCTCTGTTTCTGATCATCGACTCTCCTCAAAAGCCTTCAAAGACCCCTGCTGCTTACAGACTAAGGTCCATACCCACTCTGTCTCTGCCCTTACCTACCAGCCTCAATTCCGCTCACTGCTGACCCCCCTTCAAACCGACAAGGCATCCAAGCCAAGCGGCCAATGACCTCCCTGCCACCCCTCTGCCTCCCCACTGTAGCCACATCTTCTCAGAATGTTCCTGTCCATAAACCCAGGTGCTTCCTGAAGGCTCATCTCTAACAGCACATCCTCAGGAACTTCCCGATTTCCAAGCCCCAAATCGGTCTCCTCCTTCCTGCCAGCAATCACAACAAAAGCACCCCTTCCTCCTCCAACGTTGGATGTGGCTTTCCCTCTTGGGCCACAGTTACCTGTAAGCCTGTCGTGTCTTATGCTGTCACCATTCTCAGCCCTGCTCTGGGTACTTTGCTCCAGGACTGATGAAAATACAAACTTACATGCCCTGACACCCATTCACTGCAGGTAAAGAAATGCACTCCCTATAGGATAGGGCTCCTGAGGAAAAGGAGGTACTTACACTGGAAGCGTGAGTATGTTCCCTTTTGAAGCCACCCTCACGGAAATAAATCCTGGAGTGATCTATTCCTAAATAAACTAGGACAGCTTCCCTAGGCTGACCCCTTTCCACATTTCGTAGCTGTAAGAATTAAATGGATTAATAGGGGCACCTGGGTGGCTCAGTTGGTTAAGCGTCCGACATCGGCTCAGGTCATGATCTCATAGTTTGTGGGTTCGAGCCCCATGTCCAGCTCTGTGCTGACAGCTCAGAGCCTGGAGCCTGTCTTCAGATTCTGTGTGTGTCTCTCTCTCTGACCCTCCCCTGTTCATGCTGTCTCTCTCTCTCTCTCTCTCAAAAATAAATAAAACATTAAAAAAAAAAGAATTAAATGGATTAACCCATGTAAAAAGTGCCTAGCACCACTCCTGGCACATCAGAAATGCTTAAGAAACATCTATTTCTGGGGCGCCTGAGTGGCTCAGTCACTTAAGCATCTGACTTGGGCTCAGGTCATGATCTCACATTCCTGGGTTCAAGCCCCACATTGGGCTCTGTGTTGACAGCTCAGAGCCTGGAGCCTGCTTCAGATTCTGTGTCTCCCTGTCTCTCTGCCTCTCCTCTGCTCACACTATCTCTGTTTCTCTCTCTCTCTCTTTCTCAAAAATAAACATTTTTAAACATTTTTTTAAAAAGAAGTATTTACTTCCTATGATTGTCTTCTTTCCCTCAAGGGAAGGGGCCATGCCCTAGTCTGTATGCCACATGGCTAAGTAAGACACAACCCAGTCCCCGGGCACCCAAGAGGAATGCACCATTCATAGTCCTCCCGGGTGCAGGAGCAGTTAGACACGACCACGGGCCGGTCAAAGTCTTCTCCGTTAAAGCACGTTGCGTGAGGCGTCCTCCGTTTGAACACCGTCTTGTGCCCCAGCAGGCACTCGTTGCCCCGCTCATCGGACGGTGACCACAGCTTGTAGTCGTTCTCCGTGCAGGGAACCCCTGAGGAAAAGGAACCGCAGCATGAAGCATCTGAGGGAGACCCTTCCTGCCCTCCCCGCCCTCAGCCCAGGCCCCCACATCCGGCTCATCCCCGTGCTTCTCGGCGGGTGCATGGACCTCTAGAGCTGGTCCAGGCCTCTGATCGGCTTGCTCTGATGCCTGGAGGCACCCACACAAAGGAACAAGGTACCTCCCGAAACACAGGTGTTCGTCTGAGAAGCCGGGAGAAGCAAGCCGCGCTTGGCACCCTCTGAACTTCTGGAATACTTTGGCAGACTCTGCAGTTCCCTCTAGAAATGGGTATCAGAGGCGCCTTTCTCCCAGGGAGTTACGCTGAATCCTTGGTAGATGGTGTCCCCCGGGGGTGTTTCCTTGCCTGCTATCTGGGGGGCAGTGTGGGCACACCTGGAAGGAATGGCCCGAGAGCAATAGAGTCCATTGCCGCTACTGGGAAGGCTCTTCGTGGAAGATCCCAGGATGGAGGGGCTGAAAAATGGTAAGACCACCTAGGCGATCACTCCATCCACCCGTACTCACTGGGAATTTAAGTCGAGTGGCTTCTACAGGAATTCCAAAGTACACCTATGTCTACACTGGCACTCTGTGTCTTTTTTATAGATGCGTCTTCAGCCAGATTACACGCCGCCTAAAAGTGATGCACAGCTGTCTACTCAATGCCACTCAAATCAGCGAATACTTATTAAGCCCAGAATGCAAGGCTATCAAGCGGTTCAGGGGGTAGAAAATACACATGCACAAGACAGGTTCTTATTTCTAAGACCCTAGTGATCCAGTCGATGAGGAATGATATAAACAGGGTGACAGACACAAGGTTATGATTCATGGTGTGAGGGGTCCACTTAGGCTCTGGACACAGAGAAGAGGGCAGGGGTCCTCTGTCGGGATATGAAAGCAGCCAAGTGCATGGGATCCTGAAACGTGAAAAGGAGTTCAACTGGTAGAAACGGAATGGGTAGCAGAGGGAATGTTCCAGACTCTTGGCATGATGTCAGCCGAGGCAGGAGCAGGAGGAAAGAGCATGGCTGCAGAGGGAGCAGGGGAGGAAGGAAGGCGATGGATTACACTTCACCCTGCTCGCTTACACATCCTGTGGCTACGCTAGCAGATGGCAGATGAGACCCCAGACGGCTGAGAGGACCCTGCATCGTGGGGCACACTGCCGTTCACATAGCTGTCACCTGCTGAGTCCGTCACACCACAACTGCTGTGGCGGGAGCATGTTTTTCATGTACTCACCTGTTCAACAGCCGTATACCTAGACCTACTAGGTGCCAGTGACTGGACAGGAAGTGAGGATGGAAAACACCTACTCCTACTAAGAATTGAACTGCCTCGCTCACTGCATATGGGCCCACCTCCTTCAACGGCTACAGACTCTCTGGAGTACAGAGTAGCTTAGCCGATGCTTTGGTCAATAAGTATTTCCACGAAAAGGGCCAAGGAGGCAGCGGCTTACCCAGGGCGCCCGTGGCATTGACCTGGAGGATCAGCCAGCTGTGGACGTTCTCTTTGTTGGAGCCAAAGATGGTGAAGACAGTGCTCTTCTCGCCGGGTTCGGTGAGGAGCCCGTACACAAACACGGGGCTCTCGGAGAAGATGAATGTTTTCCAGGTCTCCCCTTCGTTGGTACTGTATCTGCCAAAGGCGAGTGAGAGGATCCTACAGTTAAAGTCTCTAGGACAAAGGCTTGGTTTCCAGATAACACTCACTAGTGATGGGAGCCAGGACTCCTTGGAGAAATAGCCAGAGCAGAGAACGTTCAAGGCTGTGCCAGAAAGCAAGGAGGTGCTAAGGGACCAATGGAGTCAGTGCAACGGGACCCGGCAGCCAGCCTGATGGAGTTCCAACTGGCCACTTTGGGAAGTTTTGAATAAGAAAAAGAAAAATGACGGTAACAGATTATATATAAATAGAACTAGGATAGCGGTCTCTGAATGATGCTAAAAGGGAGAGGGAAGGGAAGGAGGAAAATGTCTTTCTTACATTACAATGCTACCTCATACATACCGAAAACAATGACAGCATGAGAAAAATGACCATTCCGTAACCCACCGCTGTAACCACCTGGTCAGGCAAGACAAGCACTGGGGGCTAAAACCACTGAGCGGAACAGTGCTGGGAACCACAATGCTCATGCGGTCAAAGCTATCAACCCAGAGACAAAACCTTTACTACAAATGGAAATGCAATTTTGCCACGGATAGGAGTCACCACCTTCCCCAAACTTAGCATCACTCACAGTGGGGCGATCTGACAGTACATGCCTCCTAATAAAGCACTGAGGATAACATATCATCTAGGTCCTGTTCTGGACAACTGGACGAATCCAGAATGCGGGACAGTCTACATGACCACTGGTCTGGATGCTTCCAAAACAAAACTGAGGCTCTGAGAAACTTAACAAACCAGCAAACAAAGGTGGAAGGTGTGGTACAAAGAGACTAAAGAGGTATTAACGACCCCATGCAACGTGTAAACCTTGACTGCATCCCAGACTGGCAGGGAAGACAGCTGTAAGGAGTCTGGGACAACTGAGAAAATATAAATACAGTGTCTGAGGGACACTGAGCTCACATTAGTTTTCTTAGACGTCATAATGGCATTCTGATTGCATAGGAAATACCCTTATGTTTTGGAGATACATGTTTTAAGTATTTAGCTGTGAGGGAGCATGATGCCTGCAACTTTCTTTCAAATGACTCAGCAAGGGGCGCCTGGGTGGCTCAGTACGTTAAGCAATCTGACTCCATTTCAACTCAGGTCATGATCTCACAGTTTGTAAGTTCGAGCCCCACATCAGGCTCTGCCCTGACAGCACAGATCCTGCTTGGGAATCTCTCTGCCCTGACCCCACTCATGCTCTCTCTCTCTCTCTCTCTCTCTCTCTCTCTCTCTCTCTCTCTCTCTCTCTCTCTCAAAATAAATAAACTTTTTTTTTTTTTAAAAACCCACAAATGACAAAAGGAAAGACATATGGACAGACAGACAGGCAGACAGGATAAACAGATGATAGAAATAAAGCAGACTGGCAAAATGCTAACAACTGGTGATTCTGGGCAAACTTCTGTGAGTATCCTTTATACAATCCTCCTACCTTTTCCCATGGCCTGACAGATTTTTAAGTTGGAGGAAAAATACGTACAGAGAAGTCTCCAAGGAGGATTTGTTCTTGTTACAGCAAAACAAGAAAGCAGGCTCTTTAACAAAATAAATGTGCTGAATTTTCCTGATTGAGGGGCAGGGGAGGCGGAGGGGAAGATGGGGAACACACTTGCTTCGTTTCCCAAGCAGCTGGCTGAGATGCTGAACCTGGGAAACCACTCACTTAGAGCTTTCTGCAGTATCACACAGCTCTCGCTACTCTCTGAAATCGTATGTGCAAAGTTTCTCTTTCTTTCACATTTCCCATATTTTTGAGATTTTAGTTTTTCTCCCTCAACAAATGCTTGACATAAATCTTTTCACATTATGCAATCTAAGCACTCTCTCCCAAATCGAGGTGATGAAAACGGGTACTTCTGCAAGAGGCCGCAGGTTAAACAGGAGGTGGGGAGCGGGGTACAAGGCAAGTAAATAAAGGTCAGTGAGGACCAAGTGACTCCGCTAAGGATCTTCCAAAGAGGAGAAATTCTCCTCTGGTTGTAGTGCTTTCAGTTGAAGCTCATTGTGAAGCAGGTACAGGGATAAGTTAACTCATTCACTCCCC
Source organism: Suricata suricatta (assembly GCF_006229205.1). Lineage (NCBI taxonomy): Eukaryota > Metazoa > Chordata > Mammalia > Carnivora > Herpestidae > Suricata > Suricata suricatta. Next base: position 92,215,808 of record NC_043710.1, read on the forward strand.
TTGCGCCAGTGTGATGAGCTAACGGCTGAGGATCGCTTTGAAAGCAAAATGAGGGGCGCCTGAGTGGCTCAGTCGGTTAAGCCTCCGACTTCGGCTCAGGTCAGATCTCACGTTTGTGGGTTCGAGCCCCGCGTCAGGCTCTATGCTGACAGCTAGCTCAGAGCCTGGAGCCTGCTTCCGGTTCTGTGTCCCCTTCTCTCTCTGCCCCTCCCCCTCTCATGCTCTGTTTCTTTCTGTATCAAAAATAAATAAGACATTAAAAAAATTAAAAAAAAAAAAAAGAAAGCAAAAGGAATGGGAAGAGTAGGTCTATTATCCAGACGGGATGGGAGCTCTCAGGGATAATGTGCGAAGTCCATCCATTTGCATACTGCCCAGTTAACGCTACTTAGCAGCTCCTTGACCCCCAGAGAGCTTTGGGAAAAGAAGCTTCCCATTTCTTGAGAGGTTCCCAGACGACTGTGGGATGACACTTTGTTGAGACTAATAAGCAGGTGCATGGCCAAGCATGGCTTTGTATTTGAAAGTAAACTGTGCATCTAGAAACCAATGTTTTTTCCGAATTTTGGGGAAGGGGCAAGTCACATTAGCACTGCAACAGTTAGGAGGACATCTACTCTGGACCAGGTTCTGATCTCCTAAAGAAGAACATGTGCTGGTGGAGTGAAAATGACAAGAACCTTGCAAGAAAACAACCAAGTCATCTCCATATTCCTACAGTCAGGAAAGACCATACAGAGCCCTTACCTTCAGGACTGGAGGATTCCAAATGTTCAGATAAAAATACCCACATAATCCCAGTGTCAAAACTCTCAAGAAGATGGAAGGTCATTTAACATAATTAATATAATAAATATATAACAAATATAACAGAGATAACAATAAAGGATGTGGTAATACTCAAGACATTAATGTGTGGCAGTATAGAAAGGTCCTTGATGAACCCAGATTTTTAAACATGTTCACAGTAAGAAAAGAACCATATAACCAAAGGCAAAAAACTTAAAGAGCAGTACTAATCCGCTAGTTAATTCTTGTTATAATTCTACAGCAAATAAATCTACAGTAACAGTGACCAAACATACCCACAATGAGTCCAAGATTATACTTCAAATTATGAAAATTAGTGGTAGATTTGTGGGTCAGTGGGATGGTGGGTGGGTTGCCTAGTAAATTCTATAGAAAATCAGCAAGAAATTCTATACAGAGCCAGAAAGGGATCATCCTTTTGATGGTCAATGGTATAAATAGCAATAATAGAAGGGGGGGGGTAAAGGCAGAACCATTCAATTTCTATTTTGGTTATATCTTTATTAAGAATGATCTTCAGATTGGACAAAACAGGGGAAAAAAACCAGGGGCGTTAAAAAGAAAAGGAGTACAAAAGAGAGAACATTCTAGAGAACAGAAAGACTTCAAAATATGATGGCAGACAAGAATCTCTAAAAGAATCACGGAGAATAGAGATTCTGGAAGCCCAGAGGAGGAAGAATAGTTTTGCTTTCCTAATGAACATAAAAATGGGAGCACCTGGGGGGCTCAGTCGGTTGAGCATCCAACTTCAGCTCAGGTCATGATCTCATGGTTCTTGAGTTGGAGTCCCGAATCTGGCTCTGTGTCCGATTCGGCTCAGGTCATGATCTCATGGTATTTGAGTTGCAGCCCCACATCGGGCTCTGTGCCAACAGCTCAGAGCCTGGAGCCTGCTTCAGATTCTTTGTCTCCCTCTCTCTCTGCCCCTCCCCCTGCTCATGCTCACTCGCGCACTCTCTCTCTCTCTCTCTCTCTCTCTCTCTCTCTCTCTCTTTCAAAGAATAAACAAACATGAAAACACATCCCTGGTGTGATGATTGCTGACACAGGGTATGACCCCAACCCAAAATGAGATCCCTAGTTCCCACAATGCTCTGTGCTTTAGTCAAAGAAATGAATAACAGTATGGAAGGTCAACCCATCAAATGTGCAAAGCCTACAGGAGGCTGATTGAACTGATAATGCAATTAGTGCCAAAACAGGATTCAAAACACTTTTATTACATCAAAAGAATAAGCAAAAGTGAGAATAAAGTTCTACATGTCTCAAAAGCCTACCTGCTCAACATGGAGAAAATCTGGTCTTAAATACCGTATGATTTCACTTATATGTGGAATTTTAAGAAATAAAACAGATGAACATAGGGGAAGGGAAGGGAAAATAAGACAAAAACAGAGAGGGAAGCAAACCATAAGAGACTTTTTTTTTTTTTTTTTTTGAGAGACAGAGAGAGAGCGCAAGCAGGGGAGTTCAAGGAGAGAGGGAGATACAGAATCTGAAGCAGGCTCCAGGCTCTGAGCTGTCGGCACAGAGCCCTACGCAGGGCTCAAACCCATGAACCGTGAGATCATGACCTGAGTTAAAGCCGGACACTTAACCGACTGAGCCACCCAGGCGTTCCAAGAGACTCTTAACTACAGAGAACAAACTGAGGGTTGCCTGCTGAAGGGGAGGCGGGTAAGGAGATGGGCTAGGTGGGTGATGGGCATTAAGGAGGCACTTGTTGGGATGAGCACTGGGGGTTGTACCTAAGTGATAAATCACTAAACTCTACACCCGAAACCAACACAACACTATATGGGAAAAAAAAGTAGTAATAATAAGACTACTATAAGTCTAGTGAGGTACTAGGCTAAATTATTTGTATTAATTATCTTGTTTAAATTACCACATTAAAAATACTGTGAGGTGTTTCCACAGACGAGAAAACGGAGTCTCAAAAACAAATAATTTGCGGAGGTTACCCAGCCAGTGAAGGGTTATGCTGCCTTTATAATTAAACTGCAATACAACTCAAACTGGCTTGGAGGGGGAAAAAGAATGTATTATTTCATGAACATGAGCAACCCAGTGTGCCCTCAGGATGGCAAGGCTGTCACTGGGATACAGTCACTGGGATACAGTCATCCCTTGATCATTTTCCCTCTCTGAGGTCTTCATTCTCAGGCTATTTTCCTACGTGATCGCAAAGAAAGTCACTAGCATCTGGTTACATACTCCCAGTGATGCAGAGAAATACAAGTGTGCTGCACGTAGATCGACCCTGGTCTTGTTCTGGAATTTCCGATAACGCTGAAGGTGGCGCTCCCACCCACCCTACACACACCCATTTACAATAATAAAATCTCAGGGCGTCTGGGTGGCTCATTCGGTTGAGGGTCCAATTCCTGATTTCAGGTCAGATCAAGATCTCACGTTTCAGGAGTTCAAGCTGAGCCCCACCTCAGGGTCTGCACTGACAGCCCAGAGCCAGCTCAGGATTTTCTCTTTCTCCCCATCTCTCTCTCTGCTCGCCCCCTTGCTTGCACACATTCACTCGCGCGCTCTCTCTCACTCTGACTTTCTCTCACTCACTCTCAAAGTAAATAAACTTTAAAAATACTACTACTAATACTGGGGCACCCTGGTGGCTCAGTCGGTTGAGCGTCCGACTGCAGCTCAGGTCGTGATCTTGCATTGTGAGTTCGAGCCTCCTGTCGGACTCTGTGCTGACAGCTCAGAGCCCAGGGCCTACTTCAGATTCTGTGTCTCCCTCTCTCTCTGCCCCTCCCCACTCATGCTGTGTCTCTCTCTCAAAAATAAACATTAAAAGATTTTTTTAAATAAAAATACTACTACTAATACAGTCTCAGTTCAAGGATATGGTGATAGTGTTGTATAGTGACAGACAGGGCTACGCCTGTGGTGAGCACAGCCTAACATACGGAGATGCTGAATCGCTATGTTGTACACCTGAAACTAATGTAACATCATACATCAAATAAAAAAATTAAAAGAAAAAAAATAAAAGCATGTCTTTAATAAAACCCTTAAGAAAAAAAAAGATCTCTAGGTTTTACAGTGAAGCTGAACTTAACCTACTGATCGAGGTCACGGCATAGATAAAATCTCAAAAATATTATGCTGAATCGAAGAAGCCAAAGAAGAAACACAGGAAATTCTGCTAACAGCAGAACTAACCTACAGTGATAAAAATATAATCGGACCATCAGTTGCCTCTAATTGGGGTGAGGCGAGGCGGGGGGAGTGGTATTGGGCAAAGGGGCACAGAGGGATTTTCTGGGGTGATGGAAATTTTCTGCATCTTGACAGGCATCCTCCAGAACTGTTTAAATGGCGGATTTACAATCTGAGCATCTCATGGTATGCAAACTGATATCTCCGTTTCTAAGAGATGATTCAGTAGAAGCTAGAGAGGTGGGGAGGCGGTCACAGGTGTAAAGAGAAGTCCTGGGTTCTCAGGGACAGAGACCGAGTGTCCAGACCCGTGTCCGTGTCAACCCCTGTGTGTGGGGTCAGATCCGGGCCCACAATTGAAAGCGCTGACATCATGAGGTGGACTACAGGAGACGCAGCTGGGGAAGGGTCGGGATCCCACGGCAGCAGAGGAGAGGAGCCACCTCCCACGGAGCGGGGGACACAGAGGAGGGCGGGGAGGGGCCTCCGATCCTGAAAGGCATTCAGAGCCTCTGTGTGTGTCTCCTGGGGGCCGAACGAAGCCTACTGGCTAGAAACCGGAGAGATGGGAATTGGGGCTCTCTCTGACCAGAGAACCTCCATCCGTAAAGAAATAAACGATAAAAAAGGTGAGCGAATGGAGAAATGAACAAACTGTCCCAAAGTGGAACGAAAGCCCCTTGTGATCTGGCAAATGAATTGTTCACGGACAGACAGGAGGAACCTGCATGAAATTGCTTGCAAGGGCCGGTGGGAGGCCCAACCAGAGGACAGACTCCGTGCGGATCCCTGCTGGGCATCTCCCCCTGGACAGCCCAGAGCAATTCGGGCCACGGTGTCTACACCCGCATTCCTCTGATGGCCTTTCCCCTGGGCCTCTAGGAAGGATCCGATCAGCGTAACCCCATCACCCCCAGCTAGTCACGCAGACTTTGCCTGCAAAACGCTCAGTCCCCCCCCACCAGCTTCCTCTCTCATCTCTAGTCTGGCTTCTTTCACATGCCAGTGCCATCTTGTTACAATGCGAATCTAGCCCCATCATTCCCCTGGTGAAAACCCTTTGGGGGTTTTTAGGACCCCACCATGTTGAAAGGCACGTCTGATTTCTCCAGGGCAGCATGGTCCTTGGGCCCCAGCCCCTACCTCCACCTACCTCAGTCCCCGTGCCTCCCGCCCCCCCCTGCAATCTGCATTCTGTTCGCACTCAAGCACGTGCCTTCCATCCGGGTTCATGCTCGACCTTCTCTGGCCAAGGTCTTTCTAACCCTGCAATGGCACACCAACCTCGCCCAAGCTTCCCCTTCCTCCGCCTTCCTTCTCCCCGTGTGCTCCTTCTACTACTCTATTTTAAGGACCTGATCTTGTGAGCATCTTCGACCAGACTGCCATTTGTCAGGAACGAGCCCTCTTCCTCATCTTCCCGCCCCTGGCAGCTGGCACCTTTCTGGGCACATAGAAGGGGCATTATAACACTTGCCAAAGGAAATTAAATGAATTGCACTGTATTTTCTGAACTCCACCACTCAGTTTCTTAACAGTTACAAAGGGACAAGAACAGGTGCTTCACTATAGCCCAAAGGCCAAAGAGACCGAATGAGGGTTAAAATGAATCGGGGGGGGGGGGGCTCACTCTGCCACTGTCCCAGTAAGTGTGCCACTGGCATGAATGCTGCCACCAAGCGTGCAGGCTAACTGCCACCTCCCACATTCTGGAACTGGGGGGCTGCTTCCAGAACTCAGGTCCAGGATAGAGAGCTGCATTGCCACATGCAATCTTTGCACTTTTTGGGGCTCCAGGAGGAAAGCCCTATTTTCAATCAGAAATCTCCTGGGAGGAAAGATGCTCTTGGGCAAGTCCAAAATATTAGAGTTATCTACCCTTTACTGGCAGGTAAACCCACCGAGAAGAAATGGTAAACGATTTTGTCCTTCACAATCAAGCCAACGATCCTGTGCTTGGGTCTCTCTCTCTCTCTTTTTTAATCAGGCGCAAGAACACCGCAGCCCCTCTCTGAAGAACACACAGATTATGCACAAGAAAACCGTGCATCCCCTGAGCAGGTTCACCGCGACAACATGCTGATCCAATGAATGAGTGAATCCCCAGAAGGGGGCTCTTGTTTACTCATTTCAGACATGCAGACACAAGAGCAAAATACACAGCGTTCCACTTCTCGCTCTCGGTTTCAATTAACAGTAACAAAGGTAACAGCCTCAGCGGAGAGTCAAGGCAGAGGCTGAAACAAGCAACAGCCAACTCTGTGTTAATCGGGGAAAGAAAGACATAAATAATTTAAATTTTTTAATGTTTATTTATATTTAAGAGAGAGAGAGAGAAAGCAAGTGGAGAAGGGGCAGAGAGAGGAGACAGGATCTGAAGCAGGCTCCAGGCTCTGAGCTGTCAGCACTGAGTCCGAAGTGAGACTCCAACTCATGAGCCATGGGATCATGACCTGAGCTGAGGTGACAGGCTTAACCTTAAGACTGAGCCACCCAGGCAGCCCAAGATGTGAATAATTTAAAAGAACCACCACCAAAACAAGACAAAATAAAAACCTAACTCCTCCGTTAAGCAATGTTCCAACCCCTGTCCCTACTAAAACTCTTACGAGAGTTCCTGAGGATGCCTTTCTTCCCTACAGCTTCGGGTCCGAAAGCTCCCTTTCAAACAAGTCCTTCCCCTGCCCCTCCTGGTAGCTGGCTCAGAGACATGACAGAGCCACAGTGGGCACAGGCAGCTCCTGAATGATGCTTCTGCGCCCTCGATACCTAGGACCTCATCTGGTTCATCGTCCGTGTTCAACAAATGTTTGCGTAATTGACCAGAAATGATATCTAACAGAAAAATGCCTGAGTTCCTGCTTGGGCCCTAACTACTGACAAGTCACGTTATTTCCTCATGTGAAAAGTGAGAAAGGTAGATTGGGCCAGCCCTGGTGCCTCTGGGGTGCACACATCTGGGGGACTCTCCCTTCTTTCCTACTGGAGTTGCAACAATTGCTATTTACATGGAGCACAGTGGGAGTGGTCCCCGCAGAACTGCTCACCTGCTACGCTCCTGCACTCCACCTGGTTTTATAAATCAGTAAAGAGGGGTGGCCAACTGGCTCAGTTGGTTAAGTGTCTGCAGCTCAGATCTCCTGGTTCATAGGTTCAAGCCCCGCATCAAGCTCTGTGCTGACAGCTCAGAGCCTGGAGCCTGCTTCAGAGTCTGTGTCTTCCCCTCTCTCTACCTCTTCCCTGCTCAAGCTCTGTCTCTCAGAATTAAACAAATGCTTAAAATATAAATAAATAGATAAATCAGTAAAGGGATACACAATCTTGCAAGATTAAGTACGCATGACCTATTTATTGAACAATCAAGCATTGACTAAACACCTGCTAGCCTGTACAGAAGAGAAATACTGGGCAAACGACCTTGTGAATGAGTTGAAGGATTCAGGCACATAATGAAAGGGTAACTAATGAAGAAAGTCCACATGTGATCAATGCCCAAATAATAAGACTGCCAATAAAGGCTGCGAGTCTCAAGGAGAGCAATCACGGTGGTCCTGGAGGCCAGGCTTGAAGGGGCCCCGGCACATCTAGACCAGCAACAGAAATCCTCTGCTGGTGCTCAGGGATCACAGTAAGTCGCTGCTGCCATCTGAGGACATGAACTAACTAGAACTAACTACAGTACTATTTCCTGCTTCTATTCTGATGAAGCTGATAGCACACAGTGACAGGTGAAAACCAAAGCAGCAGGAGAAGCAGCAAATAAAAAAAAAGTAAACAACAACAACAACAAAAACCTCTGAAAGCAACATATGGAGTAAATAAATGCCAGGTGGCTACACAGATGGAGGCCCACCTCGGACTGATATCTGGGACACCTATCGGTAGGAGGCCTGAAAATATTCTCCTATTTGCAAAATGCTTCATTTGAACCATCCATACAGACACCTCCAAGTATTCTGTAGAACTACAAGGGGGCCCCGGCGCCCGTAAGCCCTCAGGCCCACAACCCCACGGCCGCTTTCAAGTGTCTGGGGATTTTCTGGCAGCCTGTTTACTTTCCTGGTCGTGTGTGCCTCCTGCTGCAGTAGTGCCACAGCGTTCCCTGAGCATGTGCGCACCGACAGATGGTGTGAGAGGACCAGAGTCACGCGAAGCCCGCCTGAACGCAAATAGAATCTGCAGAGAAGTTAAACGAGGAGGACCAGGAACCGCCCCTGCCCTCGGACTGTCACTCAAACAACGGCACGGGATACGCAGGAAGCCAAACGTGTCCCCTACCATGTGACTCACACAGCAGTGCCCGAAACATCACACAGGTCGTCTGCTTGGGGATCTTAGCCCTGGAGGATGGACTCCTTATGACTGAGGGGAAACATCCTATTTGTTTTTAGATACTCAGTACCCAGCACGATTCCAGTTTGCTAACCACGTGAGATGGGAATGGATAAATAAGTAAGTGGATGGACAGATAAATAAATGGCAGCTCCAATGTGGGAAGCATGGTGCTTGGTGACTGTCCTCACGGGAGCAAACACCACTCAGAATGCGGATACACTGTTGTGTATAAACAGTACCTCTTCTGGCTCTTGGCTCGGGAGAAGCAGGTGACCAGTGCCAAACGGACTGGAGAAAGCCAGACACCAGTCATTCGCTTCTCCCAGCGTCTTTGAGGTCAGGCTCCTCAGCACGGGGCAAACCACAGGGGCAACCAGATGCTACAACCTGTTTTTCCAAGCCACCCACCTCTCTCTTGCTGCTGAACCCTGTTTCTAAAAGGAGCAAAAGAAAAGAAGGCTTTCTTTTTTGCATTAAACAAGACAATGAGCAAAGCCTGTCTGCCTCCATTCGTGATACAGCTTGTGGGCTCAGCTCAAAACTGGGGGGCGCCTGGGGGGCTCAGACGGTTAAGCGTTCAACTCTTGATTTTGGCTCAGGTCATGATCTCATGGGTGTGAGCCCCGTGTCAGGCCTGCTTGGGATTCTCTGTCTCCCTCTCTCTCTCTGCCCCTCCCCCATTAGCATGCGTGCACATTTGCACACCCTCTCTCTCTCTCAGAATAAACATTTTCATTTTCTTAAAAAAACTTTTTAGTGTTTATTTATTTTTTTGAGAGAGAGAGAGAGACAGAGCATGAGCAGGGGAGGGGCACAGAGAGAAGGAGACACAGAATCCAAAGCAGGCTCCAGGCTCTGCACTATCAGCACAGAGCCTGATGCAGGGCTCGAACCCGCGAATCATGAGATCATGACCTGAGCAGAAGTCAGATGCTTAACCGACTGAACCACCCAGGCGCCCCTAAAATAAACATTTCTAAAAAATAGGGAGAAGGGATAGCCTGTCTGCCCTGACGTAACGTTAACAAAATTAACTCTTGTACGAACTCAGACAAAAATAATCAAAGAACTGCTTCTGATAAAATCAGACTCAAGCAGGCAGAGGTTACAGACCCTTGACGTTTTTCGCTTTTCAGAGCAATACATCTGCAAAAAGTGCAGGATGCAATGTAAGAGGAGCACCAGCCTGGCCTGTCACTAATGAATAGGGGAAGCTTCAGCAAGTGGCTTCACCTTGCTGAGCCTCCGTGTTCCCATCCGTAACATGAAGCATGTAACCCCAAGTGTCCCTTCTAGGTCTGGTCGTATGAGTCCCCAAACCAAATGGATCCCCACAGAAATCAGCTGGTTACCAAGTAGTATGCATTCTGAAATGATCACTCAGGTGTTATTAGCATCATGTATTACTACTGACTGTTTTATTATCACTCATTCTATGTCACACGCAGAGCAAAGACAGACAAGTCAAAGTCCCTACTTAACTGTTTGGTCATTACTAATTTATATTTATAGAGAGCTGTACTTTGTAGGATCGATGAAATTATTTCATTCGTTCCTTGAGATAGGAAGGGCAGATTATCATCCCCCTTTTATAAATAAAGGTTTGTGATGCCGAGGTCATAAATTGGGCCGTCGACAGTCTAGTGTGTAAAGAGATAACGCACTTATACTCACAGACTTAAATTTTTGGGAGAACAGAGTGATGTTAAGAGAAAAAGCTCCATCGGAGGCACTTACTTCAGCTCATTGGTCTCCATGCCCTGGGCGATGGCCAGGATGATGCCGCCATGATCTCCCCAAGTATAGTAGTGAGGTCCAGGAAGTGCCTACGGAGGAAAAGCCAGCACTGATGCCACTGCTGTGGACGTGAGCGGGCAGAACCCATGCAGGGTGCCTGGGTGGCTCAGTCGGTGACTTCAGCTCAGGTCATGATCTCACGTTCGCAGCCTGCTTTGGATTCTGTGTCTCCCTGCCTCTCTGCCCCTCCCCCTCTCATGCTCTGTCTCTCTCTATCTCAAAAATAAATAAAACATTAAAAAAAGTTTTTCAAAAAGGATCCATGCCCGCCACATGGGCACACACATACACGTGAACACACGGCAGAACGCCAACCACCTGAATGCCGTTTATCGGATTTCCAAGGCACATACACATCCATCACCTCGTTTGCTCCACACGACCCTGGGGATGGGACAGCACATTCTCATATCCCAATTTTTTTTTTCCCCAAATGAAGAAACGAGGGATCGTACTAAAGGGGCCAACTATAAACAGCAGAGGTAGGAGTCAAACCCAAATCTGTGCCTCTCACCAACCAGACATTAAAAATTAACCAACTGGAAGGGCGCCTGGCTGGCTCAGTCAGTTGAGTGTCCAATGTCAGCTCAGGTCATGATCTCCCAGTTCGTGATTTCGAGCCCCGCATCGGGCACTGTGCTGACAGCTCAGAGCCTGGAGCTTGCTTAGGATTCTGTGTCTCCCTCTCTCTCTCTCTCTGTCCTTCCCCTATTCACATTCTGTCTCTCTGTCTCTAACATAAATGAACATTAAAAAAATTTAATTAACCAACTGGAGTTTGAATTCTACCATGGCCATATAAACCCATCATCCCTGTCAATTACAACTGAAAACTTCAAACAAGATACAAAAATCAGCTGCGCAAAGATGCTGAAAAAAGTAAATGAAGGACAGTGGCTTGTACAGGGGACTTAAAACCTGAGGAGCGACCACGAGGTTGGGGTTTCCTGGTATGGCTTTGCCCCAAGAGAAAGTCCCAGTCGCGGAATATCTCAGCCCCAGATGGATGGCCAAACCTTCAGTAGACACTGTCTTTGCCTAAGGAATCAGGAAACGCGATTCCCTGCAGGCCTGGGAGCACATGGACAAAATCCCAGAGGGAGGAATGACAAAGAAGTAAATGCTCTAATTCTGCATAAGAAGGCACGCAAGCCTCCACCCAACCCCTAAACTAGACACATGTGCACCAGACCTGAACCAGCAGAGCAAAGGCTTAGCCAATGGAACTGGGATTTTAACTGCCATCCTCAGAATGCAGAACGGAGGCTGAAGTCTGAATCTAAGCAGATTCACTATGTGCTACAACAGAAATACTGACATGATGGGGCATCTGGGTGGCTCAGTCGGTTAAGCATCCAACTTCCGCTCAGGTCTCCCTGTGTGTGAGTTCTAGCCCTGCATCGGGTTGTGTGCCGACAGCTCAGAGCCTGGAGCCTGCTTCGGGTTCTGTGTCTCCCTTACTCTCTGCCTCCTCCCCACTTGCACTGTGTCTCTCTGTCTCTCTCTCTCAAAAATAAACATTAAAAAAAAAAACTACTTTAAAAAAATATTGACATCCTCCAGCAGATTTTATTCCATGCATCTCATTCACATGTCCAGTATACAATCCAAAATTACTCAACATACAAGTATCAATAAAATGCGTCCAAGTCTCCAGGGAAAAGACAATCAATGGGCACCAACCCCGAGATGATTCAAATGCTGGAATTACCAAAGACTTCAAACAATGATAACTCTGGCTCACGAGGTAAAGGAAAACACACTTGATATAAACAAAAAACAAGAATTCTTCCGAGAGAAATATAAACTCTTTTTTAAGGGAAGAATTTTATAACCAAAAAATACAACATCTGAAGTAACAAAATCACTGATGGGCTCAACAATAGAATGGAAAGGACAGAGGAACTGGTAAACTTGGCGATAAATAAAGAGCAGTAGAAATTATCCATCCTAAAGAACACACAAGGGGCGCCTGGGTGGCTCGGCGGACTGGCTCAGATTATGATCTCACATCGTTGAGTTCGAGCCCTGAGGCAGGCCCTGTGCTGAGAGCTCGGAACCGGAAGCCTGCTCTAGATTCTGTGCCTTTCCCTGCCCCACCCCCCACCCCCGCCTCGCACTCCGTCTCTCTCTCTCAAAAATAAACATTAAAAAATTTTTTTAATTAAAAGAAAAGAACACACACAAAAAAGACTGAAAAGAAAAAAGCCCCAAGGACTGGGAGACAATAATAAAAGGTCTAGTGTGTGTGTGTGTGACTGGAGTCCAAAAGACTAGGAAAAATGGACTAGAACAGAAAAACAAAACAAAAGCAAAAAAGCCTTGAGGAAATACTGGCTGAAAATTTCCCAAATGTGGTGAAAACATACATTTATAGACTCAAGATCAGCATACCCGAACAGGATGAATGCAAAGAAAACCACATCTAGATATATCATGACAAAACTGCTGAAAACCAAAGATAAGGAAAAAATTCTTGACGCATTTACACAAAATGACACATTGCATACAGGAAGGTGGTAACTGAAATAGCTACAGATTTCTCATCAGAGACCAAGGAGGCAAGGGGCACCTGGGTGGCTCAGTTGATTAAGCGTCCGACTTCAGCTCAGGTCATGATCTCACAGTTCATGGGTTCGAGCCCTGCATTCAGCTCTGTGCTGACAGCTAGCTCAGAGCCTGGAGCCTGCTTCGGATTCTGTGTCTCCCTCTCTCTCTGCCCCCTCCCTCCCTCTCTCTCTCTCAGAAATAAACATTTTAAAAAATTTAAAAAGAAAAGAAACTAGGGAGGCAAGAAGATAGTAGCACATCCTTAAAGTGCTGAGAGAAAATTATAATCAAACCAGAATTCTATATCCAGCAAACATACCCTCCAGGAATGAAAGTGAAATAAAGAGATTCTCTAATGAAGGAAAACCAAGAAAATGCCTAGCCAGTAGGTCTGCTCAACAAACAAACAAACAAACAAACAAAAAATGCTAAAGGAATTTCTTGAGGCCATAGGGAAACTTACCAGGGGCTTACCGGGATTCTCAGGAATGAAGAAAAGGCAAAAGAAATACCTGGGTAAATATAAAAGACTGCTTTTTCTCGCCTTAAACTCTTTAAAACTGGTATTATGTAAAGCAAAACAAAAGCAAAAACACAGTCTTGTTGTGTTTTAATGCATATCGATGTCAGAAAAAGAGAATGGGACTTACATGCTTGTAAGGTTTCTAAATTTTAGGTTAGGTGTAACATTATGTTAAGGGCAATGTTAATTCAAACAACACTATAAAAGATTATACATATTGTCATCTTTAGAATGACCACTAAAAAAACACAAAGAGGGGCACCTCGTGGCTCAGTTGGTTAAGTGCCCGACTCTTGATTTTGGCTCAGGTCATTACCTCATGGTTCCTGGGTTCAAGCCCCACGTCAGGCTCCACATTGATTGCGTGAGGCCTGCTTGGGATTCTCTCTATCCCTCTCTCTGCCCTTCCCATGCTCTCTCTCTCAAAATAAGTCAGTTTTTTAAAAAATTTAAAGAAATATAATCAAAAAGATAATACCTAGAAAAAAGTAGAATGCCAAAACTATCTAAGTAATATTAAAAAGGCAGTAAAGAAAGAACAGAGGGATAAAAAACAAAGACCATACATGCATACGTAAAATCCTGGACCGAAATCCAACCATATCAATAATTAGGTTAAATGTTAATGGTCTAAGCATTTCAATTTAGAAGCAGAAACTGGCAGAATGAATAAAAAAGCAAGACACCACTATATGCTACCTATAAGGAACATCAAATATAAAGACATCGGTAGGTAGAAAGTAAATGGATAGTAAAAGATGCACTATCGAAATAGTAAACATAAGAAGGCTAGAATGAGACCCTTTCACCACCAGACAAAAGAGGCTTCAAGACAAAGGTTTTTACCATAGATAGAGATGGATATTTCGTAACACTAAGAGGACACAGACAGAAAGAACAATTATAAATGAGCATGTACTTAACAACAGAGACTCAAAATATCTAAAGCTAAAATTAATAGGATTTAAAGAAAAAAATGGACAATTCCACAATCATAATGGGAGATTTTGCCACCACTCTCTCAGCGATTACTAGAACCACTCAAAAAAATAAATAAATAAATAAAAAGTAAAATCACAGAAGCTCTGAACAGCAAGAGATCAGCCACTGTCACATAAATAACATTGACAGAACACCGCATCTCACAACAGCAAATACACACTCCTTCCTAATGCATGTGATGTATTCACCAAGAAAGGCCACATATTGGGTCCCAGAGCTAGTGCCAATATATTTAAAGGGATCGAGATCATACAAAGTGTATTCTCTGACCACGAGGAAATTAAGCTAGAAATCAAACATGACAAGTATCTATGGAAATTTCAAATATCTAAAAGCTAAACAACCGTTTTCTAAATAACTGATCAAAGACAATAAACAAAAGGGACATTTTATTTGTTTGGGTTGTTTTGATTTTTTTTAGTGCTTATTTATTTATTTTGAGAGAGGGGGGGGGAGGGTGGGAGGGAGGGAGAGAGGGAGGGAGGGAGGGAGGGAGAGAGAGAGAGAGAGAGAGAGGGAGAGAGAGAGAGAGAGAGAGAGAGAGAATCCCAAGCAGGCTCTACATTGTCAGCACAGAGACCGACGTGAGGCTCAAAACACAGAAACTGTGAGATCATGACCTGAGCCAAAATCAAGAATCAGATTCTTAACGAACTGAGCCACCCAGGTGTACCCTCAAAAGGGACATTATTAAGTAATAAAAATGTTATAGAATTAAAGAGCACCTGGGGGGCTCAGTTGGTTAAGCTCAGGTCTTGATCTCAGGGTCATAAGTTCAAGACCTACATTGGGCTCCACACACAATAAATAAAATAAATAAATAAAATGGTGAATTTTATGGTATGTGAATGACTTCTCAACTTTAAAAGGGAACATTTGCTGAATGGCAGCAAAATTATAACATCTCTAAATTTGTGGTGATAGCTAACACAGTATTTAGAAGAAAACTCTAAATGTTTCTATTAGGAAAAACATCTAAAATCAATGACCTAAAGTTACACCAAAAAAGCTACCAGAAAGCTAAGTAAATCCAAAGTAATAATGTTAAAAATAATACTAAAGAGCAGAAATCAACAAAAGAAAGTACAGAGACAAAACCAAAAGTACGTGCTTTAAAAAGATCGTTAATATTGACAAACCACTAACTAAACAAATAAGCAAAATAGAAAACACACACACACACACACATTCTCAATATCAGGAATGCAAACAGGTTATCATCAGAGATCCTACAGACATTTAAAATAACAAGAAAATAACCTTGTGTCATTTTAACCCGTAAATTCAATAACATAGATGAAACTCATAACACAAGTTGTAGAAAATCTAAATAGTTCTCTATCTGCCGGACACACTGAACTTCTAACCAGAACATTCCCAAGAAGACTCCAAGAATAAAAAAATGATACTGAAAATAAATTTGAAAAATTTTTTAAAAATAAAAGATAATAAGAAAACAGAAGATGGATGACTCTAGGTCCAGATACTTTCACTGATGAATTATTTAAGAAAAATAAATAAATAAATAACACCACTTTTACATAAAAGAGGAATCACTGTTCAACTTGTTCTAGGACACCAGCCCAACCCTAATACCAAAACTTAAACAGAAATTACCCGTGCCCCCCACCAAAAAAATGCAGACTAGTATCTCTCATAAATAATGTAAAAATCTGTAACAAAGTATTAGTGACTCAAACTTAATCTTATATAAAAAGGATAATATATCATAATTAAATCGAGTTTATCAGAGTAATTCAAAGTTAGTGCAATAGCCAAGAATCAATGTACATACCATATTATATATGTGATGGTACAATAATGAAAAACATTACAGGGGCACCTGGGTGGCTCAGTAGGTCAATCTGACTTCAGCTCAGGTCATGATCTCACAGTTTGTGGGTTCAAGCCCCACATCAGTTTCTGTGCTAATAGCTCACGGCCTGGAGCCTGTCCTTAGATTCTGTGTCTCCCTCTCTCTGACCCTCCCCTGCTGATGCAGTCTCTCTCTCTCTCTTAAATATAAATAAAACATTAAAAAAAATTTTTTTTAAAGAAAGAAAAAAATTACATACTTTGGTCTTCATTCCCAGCTCCTGGACAGAGGTCCTAAAAACCTTGTAATTTCCTGACTGATGGGAGTGATGTGTGTCTTATATATCCTATATCCCTTAGAACTTCCTGCAGGATAGGAGATTCCTTTGTTCTAGTAAGGCCTCCTGGTGGATGCACGGACAGGATTAGAAGCCTGAAACTTTCAGCCCCACCCAGTCCCCTGGGGAAATGACAGAGGGCTGGAGAAGGAGTTCATAATCAATTGAGCCTAAATGATGAAGCCTCCATTAAAAACCATTCCTGGGGCACCTGGGTGGCTCAGTCTGTAGACCATCCGACTTGAACTTCAGCTCAGATCATGATCTCAAGGTCCACGAGGTTGAGCCCCATGTTGGGCTCTGTGCTGACAGCTCAGAGCCTGGAGCCTGCTTCAGATTCTGTGTCTCCCTCTCTCTCTGCCCCTCCCCTGCTCATGCTCTAGCTCGGTCTCAAAAATAAATAAACGTTAAAAAAAACGAATTTTTTAATAAAAAATAAAAACAGGAGTGCTTGGGTGGCTCAGTCAGTTAAGCATCCAACTTCCGCTCAAGTCATGATTTCACAGTCCATGAGTTTGAGCCCCGCGTCCAGCTCTGTGCTGACAGCTCAGAGCCTGGAGCCTGCTTCAGATTCTGTGTCTCCCTCTCTCTCTGCCCCTCCCCTATTTGTGCGCTAGCTCGCTTGCTCTCTCTCTCTCTCTCTCTCAATAATACATAATAAACATTTAAAAATTTTAAAAATAAATAAAAATAAAAAAACACCCCTAAACTGAAAGATGTGAAGAGCTCCCAGGTTGAAGGAGGCATCCACATGCTGGGAGCTGGCACATCTCACCTCCAAGGGGACAGAAGCTTCTAGCTCAGGACCCTTCTGGACCTTGCTCTATGTACCTCTTCATCTGACTACTCCTCTGTAGCCTTGGAATATGCTGCATAATAAACTGATGGTTGTGAGTAAATATTTCCCTGAGTTCTGTCAGCCATTCTAGCAAATTATGGAACCCAAGAAGGCAGGGGATGGGGGTCACAGGAACATTCTATTTATAAGCTGGTCAGGCAGAAGAATAAGTGACAACCTGTAACTTGCAGTTAGCCTGTGAAGTGGGGTGGGGGTGGGGCTCAGGCTCAGGAGACTTGTGCTGACTCCAGCGAGCTAGTGTCATGACTCAAGTGCAGGACATCCAGTTGGTTGGTGTCCAGAGAACTGGAGAATTGTTCCTTGTGAGGAGGGGAAACTCCCCCAACATTGGAGATCACAAGTATTCTGAGGGGCGCCTGTGTGGCTCAATCAGTTAAGTGTCTGACTCTTGATTTTGGCTGGCTGATCTCACAGTTCATGGGTTCAAGCTCCGCGTCAGCTCCTTGCAGACAGTGCGGAGTCTGCCTGGGATTCTCTCTCCTTCTCTCTCAGCCCCTTCCCTGCTTGTGATCTCTCTCTCTCTCTCTCCTTCTTTCCCTCCCTCAAAATAAACAAGCAAACTTTTAAAAAATGGTACTTCAAATCTCTTTGGAAAAAGGATTCTGGAGCTCCTAGGTGGCTCAATCGGTTAAGAGCCCCACTCTTGAATTCCGCTCAACAATTAAGTGATGGCGCCAGGGCTATGGGAGCCCAAAGCCTGTGCTGCACCTGCTCTGTTTTGCTACTTCCTCTTCTCACATAGACCCACTCACTCATGCAGATCCTGCGGGACAAGGAGAGGTGGCGGGTGCTCAGGAGGCGGGCCCTGGACCTGGTCCAGCCACTGCATCGGAGGCCTCAAACTCATCATCGACACCGACACAGAAGGCCCCTCGTACGCTCTGAAAGGCTGCCATTTTATAATTCTAAATCAACCACCTAATTTCAAAGGTGGGAAACCTCAGATCCAAAGAGCACGGACATGTAGCCAGACTCAGAAATGCTCGTGGTCAGTCTTCACAGTGGTGTTGGTGACAGTTGAGTGACAGTGACCCATTCTGATCAAACTGTACCCTTTCCTGTTCAGAGTTTACTGTCCTTCCTTAGGCCTCAATAAAGTTAAGAAAAGGCAGCACAGAAAAGGAACTTGGGATCGGAGAATTTGCACCACTAATGAGTACTAGGAGACGAGCAAGAAGTACAGTCACCAATTTTCTAGGCAGCCTCTGTCCACCGCATCCTACCTCACACTTCCCTGTCACCACGCATGCCCCTCAGACCTCAAAACTGTCCCTGTCACATGACTGCTGCCTCGCTCAGACACAGTCTCAACCTTCTCCTCCCCTCCTCAGCTCTCTGCTCCTTCCAAAAATGAGATCCCTTGTACAAGCCATGGCTGCACTTGGCAGGCGTGAGGCATGGCTGGTGGGAGGCACGCCAGCAGCCCCAGGATTGACCAGACGACACTACTTCGCTGGAGGAGGAACAAGCCACTGCTTTCTACCCCGAAGGAAACCACTAGCAGATGTTCCAATCCCAGATTACACCAATATCAGAAGGTGCACACGAACCACAAGCCTATCCACCAAGGAGAGAACACCCAATTTCAAAAGGAATGTCCGGCTCCAATGAAGAGGAAAGCAGCTGCTTGATCCTTCCCAAGGGAGCAGGGCAAGGATGCCCCCCAACCTCCAAACCACTCACACTTTTTGACTTCTGGGCCTTAACAGCATCCTTCACCCGAATACAGAGTTATGTTCTCCGCCATTCTGGATGGTTCCGTATTTATGCACACACACAGTGCCTGGGTCCCAGATCCCTCAGCCTGACGGAGGGTAAGCCCTGCCTCACAGGAGACGTGTGATAGGTCTCTGTAAACTGTCCAGAGCCCAACAAACGTCGGTCATTATCAGTGCTTTACGTATTACGTACTTAAATATGAACGTGTACAGGGCGCCTGGGGTGGCTCAGTCATTAAGCATCTGACTTAGACTCAGGTCATGATCTCACAGTTCGTGAGTTTAAGACCTACATCAGGTGAGCTCAAGCCCCTCACTGGGTGAGCATGAGCCCCACGTTGGGTAAGCCCTGTTTCGCTCGCGCTCTCTCTCTCTCTCTCTCTCTCTCTCTCTCTCTCTCTCTCATATTCCCTTTCCCCCTCCTGGACTGACACTGTCTCTCTCTCTCTCTGTCCCAGTCTGCCCCTGGCTCAGTTGTGCCCACTCTTTCTCTCTTGCTCAAAAAACATAAAATAAAGATAAATAAATAAGCAAACATGAACACATACATACTGCACTCCCCAGTACGAAGCACCTTGAGGATGCCGGCTTGTCTGGGAAGGCCACGTCTGCCCTGACATCATGCAGGATGTGCTCAATTAAATTCTTGCCCAGTGGTCTGTTGAGATGGTGGCAGAGCACAAAGGGGGCAGAGCACCCCTGAAAGCAACCCCTTCAGAAAGAGAGCAGATATACTTCCCTTGGCCTTCACAAGTCATGGGAGGCTGGTGAGAGCATTTTTTTTTTAAACAAGCTTGGCAATTCTCCAACGTCCAAGGCTGAATGAACATCTAGGGGCTATGGAGCGAGCTCTGCTTCCAGCACTAGTACGACCAGTGCCCAAGGACCCAGAGCAGATCTATGAACGTAAGGCAAAAACAGTCTTCTGTGGCACCTGGGTGGCCCAGTCTCCCTCTCTCGGCCCCTCCCCGGTTTGTGCTGTCTCAAAAATAAACTAAAAAAAAAAAAAAAACAAAACAAAAACAAAACCTGTCTTCTTCCATAGCACACAACGAAGTCAAAGTGTACACAGCCCCCTGATGAGCAGCCTGGCTTGCATTATGATACCAAAACCAGGCGCGCCTGGGCGGCTCAGTCAGTTAAGCGTCTGACATCAACTCAGGTCATGATCTCGCAGTTCCTGAGTTTAAGCCCCGTGTCAGGCTCTGTGCTGACAGCGCAGAGCCTGGAGCCTGCTTCGAGTTCTGTGTCTCCCTCTCTCTCTGCCCTTCCCCCACTCTCACTCTATCTCTCAAAAATAAACATTTTTTAAAAGTTTTAATTAAATAAAAGATACAAAAACAAATAAACAGCCAGCTTCACACCAGACACCATTACAACCGCACTGTCATTTGCTGATAGAGTCTGCAAACGGCTGCCGAGTGGCCAGGCCACGCACTGCAAAATGGGCACTGCTTTGTCCTCTCGGGATATTCAGTTACATTTACAAGTCAGGGGGAAGAAAAGGTCTGTTTTTGATTCAAAGTAATATTTGTTGGCAAAACCACGAGCCCATGTTACAAGGTGTGAACACAAGTCAGCGCAGCTGACGCTCGTGGTGGTTCGGGGTTCCCCTCTTTATTTTATGGTCCTACCTGGTGCCACTGACCTCCACCTCGGGCCCCATGTGTCCCTGAAATGCTGAGGCACAATCACGTTCTCAGATGAACAAGAACACGGGCTGAGGCTGGGGGCAGGGGCGAGGGAGGCAGGGGTGAGAGTAGGGGTGGGGCTAATGCTTGAGTTTTCTGAGGCGGGGGTAGGGGTGGGGTTGGGGGGCTGAGCTGACCTCTCGCCACCGGGCTCCGGCGCTGCTAGAGATGTACACGTTCGTCTTGCTTGCCAAGTTCTTTCCCACTGAACCTAAAACACAAGAGGAAAGATGGCTGTTAACTTCAGGACTATGTCAGAGGCTCTCCTTGCCCAACCGGAAATTCTCAGTGGTATCTGGTGACCGAGAAGGTCTCAAAGCCACGAACAGCAGTTGCTACAGCAAATGTCTGTGGTCACGGCGAATGTGGCTGCGTGTGACCAAAGACCGTAACCCTGAGGGGGAAGCAGCGAAGAGGACTCACCAGTGGCGATGATGAGCCCGGGAGCGGACTCCTTGGACAGGATGGGCATTCTCCGAAGCTGAAGGTTGAGCAGCTGACTGAGCCGCTGGGCCAGGTGGAGGGAACAGCCCTGGGCGAGCTACGGGACACAAGTTCCAGACCCCGTCAGCACAGGACACGAGGCCTCCAGCTCCCTCCGAACGCTGAGGCCTGTGTGCGGACACTGCAGCCACACACAGAGAAAGGAGATCTGGCCCACAAGAAACCAGACTCAGGGCCCAGCTGTCCCCACACCCCCCTCACCCCCAACCCCAGGTGGATGTGATTATCTGAACCACATAAATGCCTCTCGGTGAAGAAAAGAGAAACATAAAATTTAAAAATTCCTTCTGAGCCTCTCTGAGAATGGCAGTGAGAAACCAGTGTCGACTCACATAGATGGAAGGCTGTCACTCCCTCCACTTTACCCAGAGGTACCCCCGTGTGACTCGGGACTGAAGAGAAATGAAATGATTTCATGACTTATTTTTTAAGTCAGGGGAGATCTATTTCAAATATGATTTAAGCAATGCTGTCAGAGGAAAAACCAAGAATCAGGAGTCATAAAAGTCTCCCTGATAAGCTCCCAGATGTACAACACAGGAGACCTAAAAATCCACATTAAAACGATTTTGACATAGTCTGTATTTGTCCAAAGAATCAACCCTGTGATGAACATCCACTGCAAAGCTAGTTACTCAAACTGGCCTCCATCCCTTACATTCGGATTTTAATAGTTCCGCACACAAAGCTGTTTGCTGGGCAGTCAGGCCTGATTCCCTCGGCCAGAATGTCATGGTCAGATGCTACTCTGCCACGTCTGGTAGTCTAGACAGGGTGACTCTGTGTGTGCTCATGTTAATAGGTAAAAGTGGACATGGTTTGCAAGATATGCTTATTTTTATAACAAAGAGACCTAACAAATGTCCATCTTGAAATGGACAAATGAAACCGGAGAAAATTAGGTTGGGTCGCAGAGAAATATTTGCTAACCAACCTGTTCTTTCACCACCTAAAATCACAAGCAGACACTAAGAGCTCGGCCAGCTGTTGTACAGTTAATAATAAACAAGTCAGTTGGGGGAGTAAGCAGAGTTTCAACAATACCATCAATTCTCTATAACCAGGGCTGGGGCCCTCATTGCACACTCAAAGTCCGCCCACCCCCATCCACACAGGCTCAGAAAAGCTCCCCAAATCTAGAAAACGCCCCTGAATAAAGAAGCACCTGTGCATTTGTCTATATCTACTTATATCCTGCCTCTTCCCAAAGTTAGACTCAATGTGGTAAGTTGGAACCTGCTGCCAAATGGGGAAGAGCAATCGAGAAGTCCAGAGAGGGCAAGAGTCTCCCCCAAAATTTCCCCGACTGCCACAGATACAGCATACAGTAGAGTCAACATAATCATGGACCCAAAAGTCCAGGTCATTGTTACGGTTTTTCTAAGAATTGCTACTACTTGAGTTTTTCTGAGTTCCTTCTGCCCACCTCCTTTATACACCCCAGATCCCTTAAGCAAGGCGGAAATGGAGGTGTGGGGTGTCACATAGGGCCAGGGAACTCAAAGCCAACCACAGAACGCTCTTCCAAGGGACAAGAAAGGAGCCGCCTAGGAGAGCGGGAGCCCTTTAGTGAGACCAAATAATACCTTTTCACATTCTCAGCTTTCCAGATGAAGCCACTGATTGGGAAAATTGGAAAATCCTAAATTATATTCAAGAAAGCATTTTTTGTAAGGTCCACAGAAATACTTCTGTCACAGTTTCCCAAACTTTCTTGGCTCACAACACAATTAGTGTCCCCATGAATTTTTTATAGCAGCTTCAGGCCGGAAGAAATACGAACATTTTTTTTAAGTAGTTAAGATCAAGAAACTTAAATAAGTATACATACTCTTATAACTTAGTAGCAGTTGAAAATAATAGTATATATGTACACAATACTAATAGTATATATTATATATATGTCCTATACAACATATGTATATACACACACACAGAAAGAGAGAAAGAAACAAACTTTCTATTTCATTCTTAAATAACCACAATTACTTAATATGGGATGTGTGCGCTTTGCTGGGTACGACACAATTTCTCAAAGTTTAGAACCATCCCCGTGTCATTTCTTGCTCCTGATTTTCTCGCTTGCTTTCTTTCATATCAACTGCTAGAAAATCCAGCTTCACAAAGGAAGGATGCCTCCCAAAGAAACACAGCATGAACTAATGTTGAAACTAGGAACTAAGTTAAGACAGTACCGTCTTGGTGCCGAGTTTGGGAACTATAAGGGCAGAACCCTGCATAAAAATTTGTATTAAAAGCCCAAACAAGATGAAAGCATCTGTACCTCACAATCAATTTTTTCTCCATATCCTGTGAAGGCTGGAGCCTGAAGAAATTCCCAGGTGCCGCCTTTGTCAAAGGTGATGACTGACCGCATGTTCTCCTCATTCATAGAGCCGTTAATCAGAGTAGCAATGTAGACTCCTTGTAAACCTTCCACCCGGTGGAAGTCGGCAAATGGCTCATTTGCAAAATACCTATGGTAAGAGAAATAAACAACCGTGAACCAGAACCGATATTTCCTCAGCATGTTTTTATTGCAAATAACATGAAATTTAACTGTTTTAAAGGACAGAACTCAATGGCATTAAGTACATTTGCAAAGTCACATTACTATCTGGTTCCAGAACCTTTCCATCATCTCAGAAAGAAACTCCATACCCATTGGTGAGCATTCCCCTGTCTCCTTCCCATCCCAGGTCCCAGCAAGCATGAGCCACGAGCTAGTTTTCCATCTCTACGAGTTTGCCTATTCTAGATGTTTCATTGTAACTGAAATCATGCAACATGTGGCCTTTTTGATGGTTACATTCCCATGTTTTCAACGTTCACGCATACTGTAGCATGTAACCACATCCCATTCCTTTTTACATTGAATAATCTCTCTTTTTTTTAATGTTTATTATTTTTTGGAAGAGAGGGAAAGAGAGCAGGAGAGGAGCAGAGAGAGAGGGAGACACAGAATCCCAAGCAGGCTCCAGGCTCTGAGCTGTCAGCACAGAGCCCAACGTGAGGCTCAAACCCTCGAACCACAAGATCATGACATGAAACCTGAGCGAAAGAAAGGCAAACCCTAAGGTGCCCCAGGTGCCCCCTCTCTTTTTTTTTTTTTAATGAGATTGTTTTTTAAACTTTGAAGGCCAGGAGGCTTATCCGATCAGTAACTCCTCATAGGGAGTTCAGAACACTGAGTGCAACACAGAAAGCTGATGAAAGGGTCCCATCTATTTCTTCACTAACAAATTCACCCCAAATCCTCCAGTGAGCCTTGACAAACAGGAAACAACATAGCCAGCCTTGCCAGACACTAGTAAAAATGCTGGGGCTTCACCCCAATCTGCGGGGAGACAGTGCTATAGCTTACACAGCCTTAGACGACCGTCGACTACTTATCCAACATGCTGACTGGACAGAAGTCCATAGGGTTTCTGTCAGAAAGCAGAGCAGAGTCCCTACCAAGGAGGCAGTATGTAGACCCGGGATGGTTCTAAAAACTTGAAGTCATACTTGTTAACAGTGACGCAGAGAATAAGGCCCTCCCAGGCCTGAACTCCCATGCTAGGATATGGATTTCACTGGAAAGAGGTTTTGCACTAAAAGGGTCCACACGAATCAAATGCAACAGATCCATGAGAAGCACTAAGCAGACTTCATCCGTGGTTTTTAACACTGGAAGCGTGTCCTTTATTTAGAAGGGTTCTGAGCCACGGGGCTTTGTTCTTAAAACAAAACACAGAACTGCTTTTTTCCGTGATCTGCTGGTCAAATCTTGAGCTGGCTGAGTGCTTTGCCTCCTCAGATAGAAAGAAGCACGCTACAAGCCCTGAGGCAGACCTGGAAATTTAAAAAAATTTTTTTAACGTTTATTCATTTTTGAGAGATGGTGTGTGAGCAGGGGAGAGGCAGAGAGAGAAGAGAGAGAGAGGGAGAGAAACAGAATCCAAAGCAGGCTCCAGGCTCTGAGCTGTCAGCACAGACCCTGATGCGGGGCTTGAACTCTCTGGTCACAAGATCATGGCCTGAGCTGAAGTCGGATACTAAACTGACTGAGCCATCGGGTGCCCCTGAAAAGGAAACTTTCTAAAGAGCACTGACAAACGCTACTTCAGAATGAGACTGAGCAAGATCCTATGTAATATACAGGCGCTGAGACCAAATATGCTGACATGTGGTTTCCTTAGGTCTACTGGAGTTATTTTTCGGGTTGCTTCTTTAGAACTCGGTTCAAGGTCTAGCCTCCACCCGCTCTCTATCTGCCTCAGCAATACGGTGTTGGATTCCACCATCATGAAGCTGCCACCTCGGGTCTACTGGCTTCCTTCATGCATGTGGGAGGCCTGGCTCTCTCTCACCAAACGAGCTCTGCTTCTGCCCTCTAGTCACTCACCTGGATTTTTGGCTCTTGGCTCCAAGCAGACACCTGTCCTCTGTGCCTCACACCCTCCCCAGACTGTCCTGTCAGCTCCCCTTTGGCCCTGTGACAACTCACCTCTCCCTGAGCGCCCTCTGTTCATCCGTTTTCTTACATTTCCTCTCATGAGCCCTCACGGCAGCCCCTGCTCCCCGGCCACCCTCCGTGCACAACCCAAGCCTGCCTCACCCTCATCTGACATCCTCCTCAGGTGCCCCCCACCCCTCGCCAGGCCTCACATCTCCTCTTCACACCTGGGCCCCCCCACCGCAGACACCACTTTCCATGACATTTCTGCTCGGCACATCGCCCCAGTGCCAGGGTCACCCTGTTAGGAGCTCCTTCTCCAGTTCTCGAAGCAAATCACGATCAGTTCTTTGGCACATTTCCTAAATGAGTTCAAAGAACAGCTCATTTCAAATACCACAGAAGGGCCATGCTCGTCGGTTTGGGTTTTTCCTAACCAGCCTGCCCCCTCATCTGCTAACTCACCCTTATCCCATTTCCTCTTGCTGAGATGGAGAAGCAGGTGGCAAACGTTGACTCCAGTGAGCACCTCTGAAGATCCCCAGTGTTGAGATGAAGTCTGAAGAAAGCCCTAGAAAGGCTGAGCCCATGTGGGCCTGTGACTGGACACATAAATCTAGCTCCAGTGTCCTAACCAGACTGTATGCTCAGGCAGGGCAGTAGTGACCTTTGTGACCAGATAAAGGACCAGCTCTGTGTGTGACAGGGCCACATGGTCACAACTGAGCTGACATCCTCCTGGCGAGCCGCTCTCCATGGCTTCTGGCTTCAGCCCTACCCTGAGCTTCCATCCTGAATACCTGATGAATGTGGAAAATAAAGAAACCTTGGGCAAGATGTGACTCCTCTGCTCTAAAAGGTGGGGGTAAAAAACAATCTATAAAAGGCCTCAGGAATAATGGCTCATAATGTTAATTGTAAAAAGGAAGGAGAATAGTATTCAGCACTGACACGTGCAACCTGCGGATAAACCTGGAAAACATCGGGCAGAGCGAAAGGAGCCGGACAGAGATCCCATACTGTGCTAGGACTCGGTTTACACGAAACACCCAGAGAAGGTAAGCCCACAGAGACAGAAAGGTCTGTCTAGGGGTTGGGGTGGAGGGGATGGTGAAGAGAAACGGCTTAGTGGGTAAGGGGTTTTGTTCTGGGGAAATCACAATGTTTTGGAATTCGATTAAAGCTGGTATTTGCACAACACTGTAAATGTCCTAAATGCCACAGACTCGTTCACTTTAAAATGGTTAAGCCAGGGGCGCCTGGGGGGCTCAGTCAGTGAAGCATCCGACTTCGGCTCAGGTCAGATCTCACGATCGTGGGTTCGGGCCCAGCGTCGGGCTCTGTGCTGACAGCCAGCTCAGAGCCTGGAGCCTGCTTCCGGTTCTGTGCCTCCTTCTCTCTCTGCCCCTCCCCCTCTCATGCTCTGTCTCTCTCTGTATCAAAAATAAATAAAACATTTAAAAAAATTTTTTTAATAAAAAAATAATAAAATGGTTAAGCCAGGGGCACCTGGGGGGCTCAGTCAGTGAAGCATCCGGCTTCGGCTCAGGTCATGATCTCAAGGTTTGTGAGTTCGAGCCCCATGTCGGGCTCTATGATGACAGATTAGAGCCTGGAGCCTGCTTCAAATTCTATGTCTGCCCCTCTCTCTACCCCTCCCCTGCTTGTGTGCTCTCTCACGTGCTCTCGCTCTCTTTCTCTCTCTCCCCCGCTGTCCCTCCCTCAAAAATAAATAAACATTATATACAATGGGTAAGTTAATGTTATGTGAATTTCACCTCAACAAATTTTTTTTAATTTATAGTTTACTGTCAAGTTGGTTTCCATATAACACCCAGTGCTCTTTCCCACAAGTGCCCTCCTCCATGACCATCACCCTGCTTCCCCTTTAAAAAGAAAACAAAAAGGACACAGGAACCAGCCCAAAGAGGCTGTCACTGACCAAACCAGAAAAACCTGAGGCTGAATCATGGTAGGAATGGTTCAGAACACATTAACACACACTGAATAATAAATGATCCGTGAGTCTATACTAGGGAGGTAGGAGGGGTAAGTAAGGCACAAAATAGGACACACCTCCGAAAGAGCTGAAACAGTGACCACATGGGCACCCAATAGGCAGCTCCAACCGGGTAAGTCCAAACCTGAAGTCTTGCTCTTTCCCCCGCCGGACACCTGCCCCTTACCCAGCCCTCCCAGACTCCCTGACTCAGCACCGGGCATCATTCTGCCAATGACTCAGCCCAAGTGGCAGTGGGCCCTTGGGTCTCCACAGCCAAGCAGAAAATGTACCAACAGATGATCAGCACTTGCCCATTTCCCTCATCTCCGCCACGACTGCCCTGGGCCCAGCCCGCAGCAATCCCCACTGGCCTGGATTTCTCTAACACTTTTACAGCCAGGCTTCCTGCTTCCCAGAGTCTTCCCAGAGTTGACTTTGCACACAGCACCCACACAGCTTCTCTCAAAGATAAGTCACATGAGAGTCCACCTGAAATTATTGATCACACTGTCCGTTTACATTTCCTTTACATGATGCAATTCGCAATGTTTAAAATGGTTTAAAAAGAACGGAACGGCTTAAATCAGATGACGTCATCTTCTGGTAAAAACCCTTCACAGGGGGCGCCTGGGTGGCTGAGCGTCTGACTTCGACTCAGGTCATGATCTCACGGTTCGTGGGATCAAGCCCCACATCTGGCGCTGTGCTGACAGCTCAGAGCCTGGATCCTGCTTTGGATTCTGTGTCTCCCTCTCTCTCTCTCTACCCCTCCCCTGTTCGCACTCTGTCTCTCTCAAAAAGAAATAAACATTAAAAAAAAAAAAAACAATAAGCCTTCCACCTTGCACTTAGAAAGAAAAAAGTAAGTTCTGTGCACACTCTTGAAGTCCTTCTACAATGTGAGCCCTGCTCTCCTAGATGCCGTCTCTTGGGTTCTCTCCCTCCTCCTCCAGCTGCTGGATCCACCCTGGCCTTCTCGCTGCTCCTAAAATAAACCAACAGAGCCCAGCCTCAGAGCCTCTGTGCACACTGTCCCCTCTGCCTGCAGTGTCCTTTCCCGGGTATCTGCCTGCTCCCTCCCTCATATGATGCACCTGCTGAAATGTCTCTGTCCTAGAAGAGCCTTCCATGACCAGCCCTAGATGAAATAACATGTTCACACTCCCCTGTCCTCTTCACTTGCTTCGCTTTGCTTCCCATCACCCCGCCAAACACATATCCATTCACGTTCTGTCTTCCCCCAGTGAGAACAAAGGCTCCGTGGAACAGACACCCTGTTTTGACTTTTCATCGCTGGCCACATTATCTCACTGCTGTGCCTGGAGCGAGGTCTGGCCCCGAGCAGCAGCGTCCTTGTTGAAAGAAGTGGTGCCTGCATCCGTCACCGGCTTGATGGGAGGCCACGGACAGTAATGCCAAGCCCTCTGACCTGGCGGCCATGGCCTCGGAGCAGACCTCGCTGCACTCCAGCCAGCTTCACCGGACGACTCTTTCCAGAAGCTGAGAGTGAGCCTCACCAGTCGGACGCCTCCCAGAAGACAGGCTTGTCACACGACAAGTGAGAAGAAATGGATTCCTGGCCCTGGAGGGTCGTGGTGCTGAGACCCACGGGTTGGGGGCACTCATCCCTCCCGAACCCCGGCCCCCTCCCCAGCCCAGGGAAGGTCCATTACTACAAAACAACTCCAAGCATGTGATGTACTGGTAAAGATTCAATGATGCCCGCAGACACCCACAGAGCCACACTTGCAATTACAATAAGAAAAAATAAATGTCAATTAACCTGAGTCACCTGGAGGCCAGGCCCCATGGCCACCCACACCAGCCCATCCGTGACAGCTTGACATTTTCCAAGTGCTTCCTCTCACCGACTCAGAGACCACAAAGTCACAACTGAAGGACAGGAACCCAGAGAGTGGTTGACACGGGGACTGTGACTCTAAGTGTCACCCAGGGCAGCAGTGTTCAGCCTTGGCAGCACATCCAAATCCCCTGGAAGGGCTTTTTAAAATCGTCATACTCCAGGGGCCTGGGTGGCTCAGGCAGTTAAGCGTCTGACATCGGCTTTCATAATCTCACTGTTCCCGAGTTCGAGCCCCGCATGGGACTCTGTTGACAGCTCAGAGCCTGTTTCAGATTCTGTGTCTCCCTCCCTCTTTCTCTCTGTCCCTCCCCAACCTGTGCCCCGACCTGTCTCTCCAAAATAAATAAACATTTAAAGAAATATTTTGAAATCTCCCCCCCCCCACCCAAACTGGTTAAACAGCTCCACGAGCCAGGCATCGGGATTTCCAAAAACTCGCCAGGAGAGTCCAAACGCACAGGTGATGTTGAAAAACGCCCAACACAATGTGGCAGTTGTGCTGCTGTAAGAGGGCAGGGGAGGGGCTCGGGTTCTCCTTACCGCACCAGCGTGTCGCTGCCTGCTCCTCCCGGGCTGTAATACAGCACGTTCTCCAAGGACAGGGAGAACTTCAGCCCTTCCGCCTCCGAGATGTACAGGTTGGTGCGGCTGTTACTGTGACTGACACACACGAACACCTGGTCCTCGGAGGCATCTGCGATGTAATATTCCTTTGGAATCAAGAGCCAAAAAATACACGTGTCAAAAAACACACCCACGTAGTGGACTTTCCCTGTGGACACTAAAGTAACAACTTCCAAATGTCCCAAGGACAGGCGTGGGCCCAGAGCCCACGCACAGCTTCCCAAGTCGTGGTAAAAGGTTGGACAGCTTTCTCTGTGGGGGAGCTGAGGCTGCCCGGGAGCTGGAGCAAGCCCCTTCCTGGCAAGTGGGGCACAAAAGAGTGGGCCACTGAACTCCATAAACGACCTAAGAACCTCTTTTTGGTTAATAATGTCGCCTCCCTCTTCTTCCCAGGAGAGACACCATTAGTACAAAGCACAGTATACGTTAATGTGCATTTCCTTTCCTTTCCTGTTCTCCAAGGTTCTAAAGGAAGGTAGAACCCACAAAAAGGAAAGAAGTGATAAAAGTGTTCTTCACCTGAGCTCTCAGCCTTCCGTCATGCCCACATTAGAGGCAAGGCCTTCAAATGCCACCTCCTGGGGTGCCTGGGTGGCTCTGTCAGTTAGGCATCAGACTCTTGTTTCGGCTCAGGTCATGATCTCGTGGTTATGGGATCGAGCCCTGTATGGAGCCTGCTTGGGATTCGTTCTCTCTGCTCCTCCCTTGCTCATACACATGCACTCTCTTTCTCTCAAAATAAATAAACATTAAGAAAACAAAATGCCACTCCGGGCGCCTGGGTGGCTCAGTCGGTTGGGTGTCCAACTTCAGCTCAGGTCATAATTTCACAATTCATGGGTTTGAGCCCTGCATCGGGCTCTGTGCTGACAGCTCAGAGCCTGGAGCCTGCTTCAGATTCTGTGTCTCCCTCTCTCTCTGCCCCTTCCCCGCTTGCATTCTGTGTCTGTCTCTCAAAAATGAATAAACATTAAAAAATCCTTTTTAATGCCACCTCCTGCCGGTGGTCACCTCTCTGATGACCCCAGCCAAAGCGGATCTTCCCTACTGGTCTTTGCATGCTAATACACACATCCTGAAGTCAAGCATTTGACTCCATACGGTTTCCTCCTCTGTTCAGTTCTCCGCATCTCCAACCTGTATGTTTCTAAAAGGGTGGGACCCAAATCTTACCCGGTTTTGGAACCCAGTCATCTGTAAGGGACACAGCAGGTGCCTAATCAATAACTGTGGTCACTCTCTCCCCAATCCTTCAGTATTAGCACACTGAGCCCACTGACTCCGGTCCCAAACCTCTCTGCCAATCCTCTCCATGCAGAGCAAATTAAGGCTCCCGTTCAGCTGTGCTTCAAACAGGGAAGAGGGGGGAAAACAGACCAAATGTCCAAAGAATAATGAGTCTTTCTAGAGACCTATCTTGAAAGTGACTTCCGGAAGCCTCCATCCAATGCCCACCCACAAAGACATTCCTGCAATACCCTTCCCCCGATCTCTACCTGGGGACGATAACACTTCTTTCCACCCCCAAGCGGACCCCACTCACATTGATAGGATGTCTTGTGACAAACTGGGCCGCTCGCATGGGCTTCCGGCCAAAGGAGACCCAGAGCTGGACAGAAGACGGCTGCGGACTGCCCAGGAGATGCTGCCAAGGAAAAGAAGAGGGGGAAAATGTCAGTAGTGCCACATTACAGCCACTCAAAATAAGCGAAGAAGGAAAACAGGAAAGTCAGACCCCTCTGACTCTACCAACCACAAAAACGCAGTGTGACTGCAATTGCACATTCACAGCAGACACATGGTCTCCAACAGGGACTAGATACTCCCTACCACCAGATGAGGAGGAAGGAAAACTGTTCCGTGGATGAACTTGCGTTTGGGAGGGGGTTGGAGGCTTAACCCGACAGCCCCCCAGTGCAGCACGGGGTGAGGTCAGCCACACACAAGCATATAAACCCTATTCCCTAGGGTGCTTGGGTGGCTCCATCCATCAGTTAAGGGTCTGACTTCAGCTCAGGTCATGATCTCACGATTCGTGGGTTCGAGCCCCGTGTTCGGTTCTGTGCTGACAGCTCGGAGCCTAGAGCCTGCTTCAGATTCTGCGTCTCCCTCTCTTTCCCTGCCCCTCCCCAACTTGCATTCTGTCTCTTAAAAATAAACATTTAAAAAAATTTTTTAAGAAAACCTATTCCCTGTTCTTTCTTTCCTATTTTTAGATTACAGGTTATAAAGGTCAGAGGATTCATTTAGATTGCCCTATTTATATCCCTATAAATATATATGAATACATAGATGTTGGTAAACACACCTTTTATACTTTACATTTTATTACTTCCCACTGTGATGGTACCTTAAAAAGAAGCCACTTTTCAGGGCACCTGAGCGGCTCAGTCAGTTAAGTGTCTGACTCTTAATCTCAGCTCAGGTCACAATCTCACAGTTCATGAGCTCAAGCCCCACATCGGGCTCTGTGCTGATGGTATGTATAAAGCCCACTTAAGATTCTGTCTCTCCTTCTCTTCTTCCTCTAACCTGCTTGCATGTGCTCTCTCTCAAAAAAATATGAATAAACTTTAAAAAAAAAAAAACCAGAGAGGGTAAGGAAAGGAGCCACTTTTCTCAGTGATGCCTGGCCTTAACCAGCACAAAGTTGAGGAAATTTTCACTGCTTCTATTGTTCAATCTTTTAATACTTCTCGCTGATGAACATTTTTTCCTGAATGTGTTTTATTCAGTAGAGCACAGAGCATTTCCACATGACGTTGGCCACACCGCACTGTGTCTTAGAGATACCAAAGTGCAGCTGGAATCTGGAAAATGTGTAGGAAAGTACTATCGGGAAGTCACTAAGTCTGTCCAGGTCTCAGTTTATTCATCTGTCAAAATGAGAAGCTGATGATGATCAGGACCTCTCTGTCGATGGTTTCAATGTTCTAGGAACGTTGTAAACACATAGGTGAATAGTGTGTGTAAACGCACTCATTCATTCTGCCAGGGAGAGTACGTACTTTCTACCAGGTTCTCAAGCGAGTCAGTGATTCAGAAAAGGAGGAGAACCACTGTAAAGACTCAAGGTGGTTTTTTTTCCAGCTCTCAAAGCGTGGGACCAAGCACCGATGGCAAATGCCCCACATCTATCTGGACAGAAATGGAGATGCGCCGTCGTGTGGACCTAATCACACATGTGACGACTGAGTTCAGCGGAACATTCCCAGCCAGAAGGGGCTAATTTGGCTTCGTTTATCCTTGCCTACATTGCTACTCTTTATGACAGATTTTAAATTCCTATAGAGTAAGAAACGTACCAATTGCTCTGACTGTAACAACCGATCCCCTGCGCTAATATATGCCCAGCACACACCACTGGAAAGGAGGCTGATGGACATGAAGTGACTCCTGCCTCATCTCAGCCATATCCACACACACATATTCAAACCACACTGAACAAATGGGGAAAGGCAGAGAGGTGCAAAACACTACCCTGCCAAAACGGCATGCAGAAAACCACGTTTACGGCTTGTACTCCCTATGGGGCCGCAGGAAACGACGGATCTATTAAAAACATAGAACATACTACCTGAATAAGAAAACAGTGCCCAGCAAAACCATTAGGCATAAATTCCAAAAGCCCTCCTTGAGTCAATAAAATTTTATGGCTATTTATAAAGGTCAGAGGATTCATTTAAGTTACCCTATATAAACCCCTATTAATATCTATGAATACACAGATGTCAGTGAAGCACACGCTTTTATGCGTTTGTATTTTATTACTTCCCACCATGGTTGTGCCTTAGAAGGGAGCCACACCAGGGCCCGGCATCAGGCAAGCATTCTTAACGAGCGCTGTCGGTCGGCACGAGAACCGAGAATTCATACCAAGGCCAGTCTTACTCTGTAAACACAGTAAGTCACAGGATACAAAGGTCGTAAGAAACCTCCAAACACGTCTGTCCCACTTCTGGGACTATAACAATTCCCAAGCCTGGACAGTTAAGGCTCGCTCGCTCCTCGGCTCCTCTTAAGGAGTTACCGTAATACTTTCCCGTCACCGAGAAACACGTCAACAATGAAACTGTGGCACACTATGGGGTATCGGCTAGATCATTTAATACTTTCCTTCATCAACCATGGGTGTCTGTGGTTGCCGAGCTTCCCCTTACCACAATTATAAAAGTGCGATGTGCTCCTGATAAAGAAACATCCACCAGTACAGCGGGGCACAAGGGAAAATGCAGCCGCCCTCCCTCCCCTCATTCACACTCTCCTCCTACTCTGCTCCCCAGGGTCCTCCTTGGCAACGGGCTCTCAGGGGTGTTACAGAAGCGTTCTGTGCCATGATGCCTGAAAGCGTATTTATATAGTGACGGACATGGCTACACTCACTCAACATCCATTATTCCTTTCTCCTTAGCACCAGGACCTTGTTGGCCACCCCAAATCAACCACCAGGGTTCTCTGCCTTTTGTGTAAACTCATGTGGCCGTGTGAGTCCGTACTAATCAATGAGTGTAAACAGAAGTGCTGTGTTGGGTTTCGAGGAAGGCGGCTTCAAGGGACAGAATCAGCTGGAAGGGGTCCTATTCTGGCCTTTCTACCTGTCCTTACTCTTCCTAATTCCCATAAAGACGTAAAGGCTACTACGATGTCTTGGACCAAGACGGAACCTCGAGAAAGGAAATCATTAGCCAGGTTGGTGGAACGGGAAGAGAGAGGCCTGGTCTCTCTGATAACACCCGAGCGCCAGCATGCCAGCCCTAGATTGCCAACCTCGAGGCAGCACTGATGCGAGAAAAAGAAGCTTCTGTCGTCATTAAGCCACTTTTATTTCTAGTCTGTCACCAGCACCCAAATACAACGCCAACTGGATACATGCAATTTTATTTTCCTTATATATCATAGGTTGTGACAGAAATACTGCTGTGCAATTCAACATTTTTCATGAACAGAGGCTTAGACATCTTTCATTTATCAGCTCACGGGCATTGGCGTTATTTCCAGAAGCACTCTTTGGTGACAATGCTTGTATATGTTCCCTTTTTCAGAACCACACAGGAAATACATGCAGAGTGCCATTCTTAAAATTCCTAGGTCAGAATTTTCATTTTGGACAACAGAAATAGCCTTCCTGAAAACCCGTAGTTAATGCATCTCCCAACACAAATACTTTCACCACCATCTGGGATTATTTAAATATTACAATTTATTGCCAATATCGTAATGTCTGAGAATTTTTAAGAATTTTTTTTATTTAGTGCTTTCATTTTGACAAGGAATAATAAATGTAAAAATCTGAATAATCTGGACTTCAGAGGGCGCATTTGAGATTAGGTCAAGAGCAAAAAAAAGGAGGGGCGCCTGGGTGGCTCAGTCAGTTAAGCATCCGACTTCGACTCAGGTCATGATCTCACGGTTTCTAAGTTCGAGACCCACATCGGGCTCTGTGCTGACAGCTCAGAGCCTGGAGCCTGCTTCAGATTCTGTGTCTCCCTCTCTTTCTTCCCCTCCCCTACTTATGCTCATTCTCTCGTTCTCCCAAAAAATGAATAGACATTAAAAAAAAAAGAGCAAAAAAAAGGAAATGAGAGGTCAAGGAGAAGAGAGCAAGGAAGGATCTAAATAAAGGACACATTCTTGCCGAGTGAAGGCCAAAGGACGTCACACTGAGCCATTCAACTGAAGGTTTCGCAGAGAAAAGTGACCAGAGAGTGAGGGACCCCCAGGCACTGGGTTTCAACGCCAGTTCAGAAGCTCTCGGCCTGTGGCCTTCCCGACCACCTTCTCTTCAGAGCAGTAACAATGTTTCAGGGAAACATCATGTCTGCCTTAATGTCGTTTCTCCTAAAATACTTCTAGATAACAGTTGATATCTATTTTACACACATATCTATGATTTGCTTTAAAATATTCCAAGACACACATGAAAAGAGATTAGCAAATGTAACATAGCAAATCGAGCAAAATATAAATCAAGGCTAAGCCAGGGCACCTGTGGTCCTATCAGTATCACTGTTCTTCCGTGGACATTTGAACACGTCCACGATGAAAAGTTGTACGAAGCTAAGATTCCTCGGAAGCATGTCCAGAATGGCAGAGCAAGGACTCTAACAACCCACTCGCGTCTGGAAAGCAGTGGGAACATGGATAGAAATTTCTCCAAGTCAACTATCTCAGAATTCTACAAATTAAA
Source organism: Suricata suricatta (assembly GCF_006229205.1). Lineage (NCBI taxonomy): Eukaryota > Metazoa > Chordata > Mammalia > Carnivora > Herpestidae > Suricata > Suricata suricatta. The sequence continues at coordinate 92,252,045 of NC_043710.1, forward strand.
TAAAGGCCTGCCAACACCCGAGGAGCACTTACTAAAGAATGGTGACTAAAGCATGGCGATGAGAGCCGACTCCGTGGCCTCAGTCCTGTCCCCTTCTCTCCAGCTCTGCAGTAGCCTCGGGAACCCACAGCCTCATGGCTCCAGGGACAGTGAAAACCAGCAGCCTAGAAGTCCCTGGGGGGCACAGACTACTGCCACGGCCTGCAGGCCTTCTCTTCGTATGCCTAACTCCACTTGCTGCACAAACAGGCCTGCAGCCAGGTCGTTTATGGAAACCAGTGGCAACCGCCAAAGGTTTCCCATCACAGCTGCTGGAGAGGCATTACTTCTCAGAGCGACCGAAAGGCTAACTGAAGAGCATGGAAGGAGAAACGGGGGAAGCAGATTCGCATAAGAGGCTCTGATAAGTCCTGAAATATCCCGGGGCACCTACGAGGTCACACACACAGGCGCTGTGAGTATACTCGGGGGAGAAGCAAGAACGGCCTGATCCCTCATGGTTGGCCAGTAACCGCGGGCTCTGCAGGAAAGGAACTGAAAGCTAAGGCAGAGCTGGCCATCGCACTGAAGGCAGGCCCCCAACCTGCGCTCAGAGGCCCTTAGCAAAGGCTGCCAGAATTACTGGTTCAAAGTTTTTAAGAAAATCTCTGGTGGCGCCTGGGTGGCTGGGTTGGTTAAGTGTCCAACTCTTGATTTCGGCTCAGATCATGATTTCACAATTCGTGAGTTCGAACCCTGCATCAGGCTCTGCACTGACAGTGTGAAGCCTACTTGGGACTTTGTCTCCCTCTCTCTCTGCCCCTCCTTTGCTTGCTATCTCTCCCTCTCTCTCTCTCTCTCTCTCTCTCTCTCTCAAAAGTAAATAAACATTAAAAAGAAAAAAAAGGAAGTCTCTCTTCAATCATTAGCTGATTGCTAAGCCTAATTATCAAACATTTCTTAGCCCTCCACGATGAAAAATACAAATGCTACAAAATGAATGCAGGGAGCTCACAAACAAAACAAAGACAGGCAACAATAACAACAGCAAAAAACCTGCTTGAGGGGCTGCCACATTATGTCATCTAAAATGTCTGACTTTCAACCAAAAAATGACAAGACAAGCAAATAGCAAAGTATGGCCTCCCCCGCACACACACAGTCAGTAAAAACCGTTCCCAAGGAAGGTCAGATATTGGACTTACAGACAAAAATTTAAATCTTTATCATATATATGTTCAAAAACATTAAAAGAGGGGCATCTACGTGGCTCAGTCAGTTCAGCCTCCAACTCTTGGTTTCAGCTCAGGTCATGATCTCACAGGTTCGTTAGTTTGAACCCCACATTGGGCTCCGTGCTAACATTGTGGACCCTGCTTGGGATTCTCTCTCTCTGTCACTCTCTCTGCCACTTCCCTGCTTGCTCTCTCTGTCTCTCTCTCAAAAATAAGTAATAAATAAACTTAAAAAAACTTTTTTTAATTAAAGGGAACCATGTCACAAGAATTAAAGATAAGTATGAGAAAACTATCTCTCCAAAGAATATCAATGAATAGAAATTATATGATAAAAGTTCTTTTTTTAGTGTTTATTTATTATTGAGACAGAAACAGAGCACGAGTGAGGGAGGACAGAGAGAAAGAGAGAGAGGGAGACACAGACTCCGATGCAGGCTCCAGGCTCTGAGCTGTCAGCACAGAGCCCGACGCAGGGCTCGAACCCACAAACTGTGAGATCATGACCTGAGCCATAGTCGGATGCTTTCCCAACCGAGCCACCCAAGGCACCCCATGAATAGAAGTTCTTGAGTGGAAAAGTACAGTAACTCACAAGAAAAAAAATCCCCAGAGGGATTTGCTCTGAACCAGCAATGAACCTAAAAACACAGGAATTCTGATCATCCTCAGTAAACACATGTGAAATCTGATAACACTGTACGAGGAAAGAAAAGTTACCAAAGATCACGTAGTATAAGAGTTTCTTTTCATAATATGTCCAGAACAGGCGGGGTGCCTGGCGGCTCCGTCAGGTAGATACCCGACCCTTGGTTTCATGAATTCGAGCCCCACGCCGGGCTCTGAGATGGTGGTGGGGAGCCTGGTTGGGGTTCTCTGCCCCTCCCCCACTCCTGCTGTCTGTCTCTCTCAAATAAATAAAATAAAATTAAAAAAAAAGTCCAGGGGTGCCTGGGTGGCTTAGTCGGTTAAGCCTCTGACTTCAGCTCAGAGCTGTGCTGACAGCTCAAAGCCTGGAGTCTGTGTCAGATTCTGTGTCTCCCTCTCTCTCTCTGCCCCTCCCCTACTCATGCTCTGTCCTGTCTTTCTCTCTCTCTCAAAAATAAATAAACATTAAAAAAGTTTTTAGGGGCGCCTGGGTGGCTCAGTGGTTAAGGTGCCAACTTCGGCCCAGGTCAGATCTCACGTTCGTGGGTTCGAGCCCCGCATCGGGCTCTGTGCTGACAGCTAGCTCAGAGCCTGGAGCCTGCTTCCAGTTCTGTGTCTCCTTCTCTCTCTGCCCCTCCCCCTCTCATGCTCTGCCTCTCTCTGTATCAAAAATAAATAAAAACATTAAAAAAAAAAGTCCAGAACAGATAATTCTATAAGGCAGAAAATAGATATGTGGCCACCAGGGGATGGGAGGCAAGGAGAATAGAATGGGGTTAGGGGGTGATGAAAATGTTCTGGAATCAGGTAGCAATAAGCATTACCCAACCCTGTGAATATACTAACAAGCACTGAGCTGTACACTTTAAAAGGATAGGTTTTATGGCATATGAATTATGTCTCATATAATAATGAAGGCGTTATAAAAATTAATTTTAAATTTATTGGTATTATAGTTTTATTTACAAGCTGTAAATGTGTTTGGGTTTTATTGCTGTGTGGAAGTTACAAGTATTAAATGCTTATACCTAGCTTTATGTTTACATGCACTGAAGTAATGTTATAATTAAAACAATATGTCAATAGCTTGGGGTTTGGTCAGTTATCCTAAAATTCACACCCCAGCTGCGGTCAGCTAATGTCTCACAGAGAAGCCCACACTCCTGAAGCAATTCCTAAGTTTTCTCATTATCTCTAACAACATTAGAGACTTTAAATTCACATAATGAACATGAGAAATCGGTTTTCAATAGTGAAGTTAGTGGTTGGTTGGTCAGAATAGCCAAAGTACAAATGACCTGTCTTGGGAGACCAGAGGCATGCAAGATATTTAATTGGCAATAATATCCTGAAGATAATACCCTGGCATGAATAGGACATAACAATTTAAGGAGGCCTGTAACATAAACTTTTAGGGGTAATGCCTATGACTTATCCAACTCTTCCGCTAGAGGATGCCAGTCACCTGATACCAACTCAAAGGGTAACAGGATCTTGCCTCTAACAACAAGGGTTGGTTTTCTGTAAAGATTCATATAGAAATATTTTCGATGTTGTGGGCCATCCTGCCTCCATGCAACTATTCAGTTCTGCCACTGTAACTCGAAAGCAGTGATAGACAACATGTAAGCAAATAAGCATGGCTGTTTCAATAAAACTTGATCAACAAAAACAAGTGAAGGGCCACAGTTCGCCGTTTCCTGAACTAGAACATTGTGTCTGCATTAACTATAAGAACAGAGGCAACACCATCAAGCCCATACAGCAGGTCTAGCTTACTGATACACATTTGCTCAAGAAAGTCTGAACCTGGCTTTCACAATAAGCTGTTGGTGCAGCTACAGGGGAGCATCTAGCCCTCACCTACCTCCAACTTTCTGGCAAGCATTGGTACCTACCAGAAAGAACCTAACAGCTCTATATTGCCAAGTTAACAAATCGTTGTTGGTTTGCAGAAGTGCCTCAGTGCTGCTTTAATGGGCTATCATTTTTATGTGGACTACTCAACAAGGAAGTGAACTCCGTGTCAAAAAACAAGGAATAAAAATTAAACTTGGGTTAGAAAAATATATCAAAATATATCAAAGGAGGGGCGCCTGGGTGGCTCAGCTGGTTAAGTGTCCAGCTCTTGGTTTCGGCTCAGAGCACAATCTCAGTTTCAGGAGTTGGAACCCCACATCGGGCTCTGTGCTGACAACACAGAGCCTGCTTGGGATTCTCTCCCTCCCTCCCTCTCTCTGCCCCTCCTCTGCTCGGGCTGTCTCTGTCTCTCTCAAAGATAAATTAAAAGTAAAAACATTAAATTAATTAATTAAATAAAATAATATATTAAATAAAATAAATAAGATAAAACAAATATATAAAATTAAATAAATTAATTATATTAAATAATAAACTTTTAAAAATATGTATCAAAGGGCATCAGACCAAAAGCACATATGAAGTAAGAGCCAGACCATCAGGGACCCAGGGGATGCTGAAGATTCAGACACCAGCTTCTGTCCCAAATCCAGATGGCCATCCCCACATGTTCTAAAAAGCTAATGTGCAAAGAATTGTAATCATCTATGGTACTGGAGAAAAGCAAGAGTTAATCATTCAAAACCAATTTTCTGTGGTTTTCCAATTAGCTCCTTGACTTTCCTAATTTGATTTGAATCCGTTTAATATGAAGGTCGCTCGGAATTCCCCAAACCCAGGCAGCCTGAGCGCTAAGCACACCCCAGATAAGACGTGAACACTGGCAGACCTCAACACTCCCAGGGATAGGGTGATCCGACCAAGTCCAATGCTGTTTATCCTCACGGCTCAACAGACTAATGTAATAAAGAGGAAGAAATTAGAAGGAGGGAAACACTCATTTTATCATGCACTGCCAGTTGTGTTTCCTCCCCAGCATCCCATCCAGTCTACAGCGTTCCTCTGATCCTAGGATGGACTACTGTCGAAAGCATCTGCAGACAGAGGGCCCCAGGGAAGAGGTTCTGCAGCAGCCTAGGGATGCTCAGAAAATAATGCATGGGGGGCATGGAATCTGACTTTGGAAAAAGTGCCCCTGTGTGACAGTGCCGTGCGTGCTACTAAGGCCACCACTTGAGAAACACCTCCATGTGCTGGCCAACCTCACCTGCCTCTGATGTGGAGCCTCGAGCTAACACCACCGGAACCTGGTGGCCCACCCAACAAGCCATGCAGAAAGTTGAGGGTTGACTATGGAAATACCAATCAATGAACACCCCCTTCCCCACCAACCAAATCTACTGGTCTATGCTTTCTAAATATGGTGGGCGAAGATGGCATTCATTCAACTATTGTATACCTGCTATGGAGCAAGTCCGTGCAGCCTGCTGGACGCTGCATTAGTGAGGAACAAAACAGACACAGCCACTCGTCCGGCCACAGGCCAGGACTAATGATAAACGTGCTGCCAGCACTCTGCTAAGCAGCTATGTCCGGAGAGAACAGACACAGTTGTTAGGTCCGAACAGAGGGCACAGAAAGGTCCAGCTGGGATGTAACTTCAGCTTTTTGGGTGTGAGATCCAGAAGCAATAGGGGTGAGAGGGATGTCCAGCAGCTCTCCACCTGAACCCCAACTCAGGCCACAGGAAGAAATTAAAGTCATATAGATAAATTCAGCCACAAGGAACTCATGCAGGAAAAGATCCAGGAACACTGAAACACCGCAAACAATCCAGGACTTTAGGAGTGCCAAGAGCCTGTCACAAGGTATCAGTGCTCAGGCCCGGTTTCTCACCCTGCGCGCCTCCCCCTCACCACACCCCTGCCCAGGGCAATCCAAGGATGCCTGCCTACTGGCCACTGTGTGCGTGAGAGAGAAAGTGAGAGGCAAGACAGGAAAGGAAGGATCCAGCAAGTGACTCAATGCAAACAGCCTGACAGAAGAAAAACGGCATAATTTTAGTGGTTTTGCAGGGGCGCCTGGGTGGCTCAGTCAGTGAAGCATCCAACTTCGGCTCAGATCATGATCTCACGGTTCGTGAGTTCGAGCCCCGAGTTGGGCTCTGTGCTGACAGCCCGGAGCCCAGAGCCCGGAGCCTGCTTTGGATTCTGTGTTTCCCTCCCTCTGTCCTTCCCCGTTTGTGCTCTATCTCTCAAAAAATGAATAAATGTTAAAAAATAAATAAATAAAAATAAAAATATTTTTGCAAAGTAGGTAAGGAGGAATCTTTCTTGTCTTTAGCCACCCACATCTTCTCCTCTCACCTCAACCTTTACTCTCTCTTCCCTTGCTGGAGTCCTTCCAAGGTGGGATGGCCTACTTCTGCTGGGCCAGCTCCCAATCGTACAAACAAGGGAGAACCCGGAAGAAAATATTACACCCAATCTTAGTCCCCAAGTTTAAGTGTGACGGAAGGGAAAGCGTGTGTCCGTTACCAGGGACCTTCTTCAGAGCCCGAGGTCAAGGAGAGAATAGTCGCCACCAGAAAGTAAGCTTGTGGCACTTCAGGAAGAGCAGATTTTCCTTTACACGAGGGCAGTGCAGTTGCACTTGGCAACTTGATACAGCGGCATAAGAAACCCTGTTAAATAATCAGCTCCGCCTTTAAATGAGCAAGCCCTCCCTTCCAGCATCTGGCTCCATCCACACATCAAATCCAGGGGACGATTTTCCCAAAGGCTGAGAGTTAAGCTACTTACTGACAGCTGGAAGCTTAATCACTGCTTTTCTTCGAGCATTAACTCCCACTAGCCAGTGACTACACATTCTATTAGCTGTGGAAATTAACATGTGTCCAAAATTCCCTAAAACCTCGCCCAAATATGAGAAGAGATCAGGCAGCGAGATGAAGGAAAATCACCACTGAGCCCCGCCTCTCCTTTCTGTGTTCTTTTAATTGGGATTTCAGAGAAACATGTGTTTGGGGTTTTTTTTAATTTTTTAAATGTTTATTTATTTGAAAGAGAGAGAGAGAGCATGAGCATGGGAGGGGTAGAGAGTGAAAGGGAGACACAGAATCCGAAGCAGGCTCCAGGCTCTGAGCTGTCAGCAAAGACAGGGCTTGAACTCCAGAACTATGAGATCATGACCTGAGCCAAAGTCAGACGGTTAACCGACTGAGCCACCCAGGAGCCCCATGGAAGAAACACACATTTAACAAGGGTTTAACAAGGAGGCTTGGCTACCAGGAAACAAACAAATTCCAAGGCCCCACAGACACCCTGAGTGGTTGTCTAAGCGTCTCCACCTCCTCCCACCTCCTGGGACCAGCCAAGCCCCACGGGAATGTTTATCTCCGTCCCGTGCCCCTCCGTCAGGCTCCCCTGGGCACCCCAAGCCAGTCCCTGCTTGCGTAAACTCACCTGCTCACTCACAGAATGCCAAACCTCAGAAAGGAAAACTCAAAAGGACTCTATTCATCAGCGCCTTCCAACTTACCACCACCTTGGTAGCAAACATGTACTTGTCCCGGAGCTGAAAGTCTCTAACTTCCTCCAGGATGACTTCCTGGTCCTCCCGGGACTGGAAGAAGTCTGTACTTCGGAAAACCGTGGAGTAGCCAGAAGGCTCATGCCGCTCGATGTAGATGGTGTTCGGCTTGTCATAGGGATCGACACCCCTAGAGGAAGAAGAGCAGTTGCATTCATCTCCACGTTAAACCCCTGGAGAAATGGAGGTTCTGCTGGGCAGAAAGCCAACTGGAGTTCAAGGACATGAAGGCGGGGTCTACACAGGATGCTCTCTTGTCAAGTGTTTTACTGCTCTCTATAAGGCGCCCTGGGCTTGGCTCCAGGCAAGCCTCGCCATGCTTGAGAAGAGTAAAGACAAGAAAAAGTTAAAACACAGGGTGTTTAGGAATCAATAAGCAATGGACTGCTTGAGGCCATCAGTGAATTTCTGGCCCTAAATTACCAACCCCGGAGAACAAAGGAGTGTGTTTCCCAAGGACGGGAGGTGCTCAGAACAGCTCTAGAAGAAACCACATGAGGAACCAGTGAGTCTAGCCTTGCTAACAGACCCTGCCCTCTCTGTTTCTGCCCATCCTGTGTTGTTGTCACTGATGCATGCAATCAGGAATCATCCAACCAGTGCAAAGTCATGTTCCAAGTGGCTCCTTCATGAACTCTCTCACACACGTCCTGATCTCCCTGACATCCTTCAGAAACACAGAGCTCGTTGCTCCCCCACTCCCCGTGCTCTGTCAACAGAGCAGCCCTCTGCAGGCATGCCCCCTGCATGCACACTGGTCTGCACTTCGAAACCTCACTCATCTTCTGAGCTCAAGTTCAAGGCACCTCTTCCAGGAAGCCCTCCCCCAAAGCGCTCCTCCCTTCTCCCGGCACAGGCGATGTACCTGCACAGTGTTCAATTTCAAGCCTCTGATATGAATTTTATGTGAGTTTCAAACAAAGGTGCAGAGCTGTTTTGGGTGGGTGGATTCTGGAATCATTCTCGTGACTCGATACAGTGGTGCCTCTTATTCACAGGGGTGCCTTTTATTCACTGTAATCTATTGTTCACATAATGTATTTGAGTGTCCTAGGCCATGTCTTACATTTCTTTTTATCCTACGGGGCTCCCAGCGGGGCTGAATCTTGATGCACTGAACCCATGGACCACGGTGCAAAGGCTATTCCAAAACTGTAACACCGACTAGATCAAACTCCCTCGAGAAGAATCTCTGACCCAGGGTTTCCCCCCCAACAAGGCCCCCAACAACAGCTGGGAAGAGGGTTAATCTGCCCCAGGTCTCCTAACACTCCCAAGACACCAGACCATTCAACACGCCGGGGAAAGAACTGGACAAATCAGGGGAGAGAGCTTCACTGGGTGAGCGAGGAAAGGCAAGACTCACTTCTGTCCCCGTCTCTGCCCAGAGCCACATTCACAATGGCCCTCAGGATCATGAAGTCTCTGATATCGAATTCCTTCAAAGAGGTACTGTCAAGAGGATGTTCTCCAAGACAGAAAGAAAGGAGGGAGGAGGAAGGGAGGAAGGAAGAGATAAGAAAGAGAAAAATAAAAGACGTGACTTGGGCCCCACAATCCAGAGTCTCAGCAGGGCACCGCAGAAGCCAGCGGCCTGGGTCCTCATGCAGGATCAGATGCTCTGCTCTGTGCACGCATGTGTGTGGGTGGTGGCGTGTTCTCTTCTCTTCCACAATTAGAAGTACCGAGTAAAGGACTTCCTCTACCCTAGAGGATATGCAAATTAAACCAAAGCTGCTAGAATATTTTTAAAAAGGCAGAGAGGAAGGGACCTTGACTCAGATTATTTTGAGACCCAGCTCCCTCTATTATTCTTTCCTAAACAAAAGCAGCAGGAAGTGTCTAGAGATAGAAGGAGCTCTGACTTTCTCCCAGTTCTCTTTGGTAATCCACACTTGGACCTCCCGGCTCTGGAATCCACCCCACCTGCAAGCTCCGCTCCTTCGGCTCCTTTGCGATCGATCGTTAGCCCTCCTGTTCTCTTTGCCCTTGTTCGAATGAAAATTCAGAGCTTGCTCTGTCTCTGAGCACAGTCACCTGGCCTCACCCGTTAGTGATGCTCTACCAGGAACCCGAGTCCCTCCCCCACAGCCCGTCCGCTGTCCCGTCTCGCCAGTCTCCAGGTCTGGATTACATAGGTCATCCATCTTCCTGACTCCTACCGCTCCCAGGAGGCCACGCTTTATGGAACAAATGTATGCCATTATTCTCAGGGAGGTTAGATTAAGATTACGCTCTCACTTGTTATGGGAAATCCTCCAAATAGCCTGAAATTCCCTGACATGAGACATGTAATTACCTAAAATAAGATAAGCCAGCCCTTTCCCCCAAGACATCTGCATATCTGCATGGAGGCAAAAGGTACAACATACAAATTCCCAAGCATCACGTTCCTTTATTTAGTCATCCTGCTGGTTTGCTCTCTTGATATACGGTTACCTAAACAGATCAAAGGGCAATGTGTCCCTTTTAAAACTCAAATAAAGAAAAGAAAGTTCTAGTGGTATTCCTGGGGTAGAGGTTATACTTGGATAAGATTGTGGTTACAAGTTCACCATGACATCACAACCTCCACCCAAGGAAAATGACAAAAGGACCAGAAATAGCCGCCCTCTTTGAAAAGGAAGCCCAATGGAGCCTGAAGATACTCAGCTGGGAGACCCCTCCTTCCATCTCCACTGACCCCATTTGCTAAGGAAGCAACACCAACTCCAAGACATTCCTCTTCCAACAGAGAGCATGGACAGTATGTACCACTCTGCATTCAGTGAGGACTAAAAGTACATGGAAAGGTCAAACGACAAATGATAAACTGAGGATTATAAATACAAAGGAACATACACATGATATCTCATTTCATAAGACTAACTTCAAATATATAAAGAGCTCCTGGAAATCAATAAAAGGACTAACCGTTCAATACAAAAAGAGCAAAGGGAATGAACAGACAAGCCATGAAAAAAGAAATAAAAATGACTCTTGATCAGTTTAAAAGATGTTCAAACTCATTCACGATAAACAAAACGCAAACTAAGAGTTAAGTCTGTCTTACCTAACATACTGACTGTGAAGAGAGCATTCTATGTGGCTGAGATGAGGCAAAATTTGAGACTCTCTACAGAAGATGTGGCCATCTCTACCAAAGTTACAATGTCAATGCTTTACTCATGGGGATACTTCAGTGCACAAAACTCACCAAAGCCTCTGCCCTTCTGGAGCTTTTCTACTATCAAAGAGAGAAAGACAAATAAGATAAGCCTAAAAATCATATATTAGAAGGTGGTAAATGCTACACAAGAAAAGAATAGAGCAAGGTACAGACAATGACAGGAGAGGAACTGCAATTTTAATAGGATCCTTAGGATAGGCTTCACTTAGAAAGTATTATTTGAACAGGTTTGAATGACACAAGGGAGTAAGCAATAAGTATACCTTGAATAAGAGCTGTCTAGGCAGGGGGGAAAGTAAGTGCAAAGGCCCTGTGGTAGGAATATACCTGGTATTAATCTGAGAGAAATGTTGGTGTGCATTGAAAGGTTCAATGCAGAGAGAGGAACAACAAGATCAGACCTGTTTTTAGGAAGACCAACCAGGCCACGTGCTGAGAATTAACTGCATAAGCACAGGAGTGGGTGCAGAAAGACCAGTTTGACAACTAATGAGTGACAATGGTGGCTTGGAGTAACGAAATAGCCACAAGGTAGATTCTGGATATAAACAGAAGGTAGAGACCACAGGATTTCCTGACGGGTGGAATGTGACGCACAAAACAAATATGTGACACTCAAAGTTCTTGCCCCGTACAACTAGAAAGTGAAATGGGGAAGCTTACAGGGGCAGCTGACTGGGGGCAGTGAAGGTCAAGTATCAATCAGGGAAGAAGCAAAGTTTGAACAGGTGGTGTGACCCACTGACCCAGCACGTCTGTTTTTGGGAATCTGTTCTGCACATTCGCCCACACGTGTACAAATCCATGTATTCGAGACTGCATCCTGCATCCTGGACCCGTGAAAGGTCAGAAAATCGACTAGAAATAACTGTACATCTCTTCAAGTGTGGCTCTGTTGATTTCACTCTCCCTTCTCAAAACCCTACAGTGGCTCCTCCTTGCTTTCAGAATTCAGTCCAGAGTCCATCACCAAGGACTGCGGATTCGGATACCAATGTCCCTTCCCCAAACTTCACCCAACACACCGTCCCAAAGACTCTGTGTTCTCCACCCAAAGACCACAGTGTCTGATCTCTGCCTGGGACATTTCTGTTCCTGCCTGGAATCGCACCACACATCTGCACACCCTCCTGCGCCCTCCAGCCTGCTGCACACGCCCCAGCTCAACTGCAGGCATGCTCTTCCGTGGGACTGTGAATGTCCCATCTGGAAAGAACCGTGTCCCTCCTCTGACTTCTCCTCCCACGTCCATGAATTCTGGGCTTCCTTCACAACATGCACGAAATGTCTTTTCTTACCTCCTAAACTGCGGTCTCCTTAGTAACTCTATCCATAAATTATTCAACTTCTACCCTACAGCATCTAGTGTGTTTTATATTCAGCAGATATCAAAAAAAAAGTTGTGAATGAACAAGTGAATGAATTTTCTATGGAGAAAAACCCCCCACTTCTGTTATCAAGCTCTAAGAGGGAAGGTCTTTAGAAATTCTAATCCATCCAAGCGCTCAAAGATCCTTCCGTGCCCCCACCTCCCCGGACTGAAAAATGCAAAAGCTCCATCACTTCTCTCGCAAATAACCGACCTTTCTCACCCCCACCACCTCCCACAGTGAGCATGTTTCACTGACAGCTCTAATTCCCAGGTCTGGAGCGTGCGTCTCCCGAACCACAGGCTTTGCCTTTCAGGGGAGAGTCGGGGTGTCCTCGGGAAGTAGCTAGAGCTGAAGAAAGGGGATGAGGTCATTCTACCTTGTTGGATGGATGACTTACCAAGAAAAGGATTTCACATGTTCCTGAATCAGGACCCAGGTCTGCCCAAAGTCGTCCGACTTCCACAGCTGTGAAGACCGAAAGGGCAGAAAGGAATCAGGATGTAAGAGGGACCCCGCCACCTGAGTGGCCCGGCCCTCAAACCCCGCCTGAAAGAACGTTCTGGCTGTGAAGACAGGCTTAGAGATCACCAAGGCCAGCCTGATTACTACAAATCCAAACAAGGGCAGGGAGGGAAGGCCCCAGTACGCCTTCATGTTCCTCCCCATAGTTACTAAGACCTCAAGAACTCCAAGAAAAAAGTGACTGGGACTTGTCTTCCATTTATGGATCACCAGAAATTACAGCTTACTCAAGACTAGTCCGCAGGGATAGTAAAAACAAAAGGATCACACTCCATCCTTCGTGCTTAGGAAGCAGTGTCCTTAAAAACCCAGAAGGGGCCACTAAAGGCGAACCGAGAGGACACTGGCCGAGCGCAGAGGCAAACGGCACCAAAGGGAATCACCTTGAACACAAAGGATGTGGCCATGAGTAACTAACTTGCTGATCTTTGCCCAAACCCCTGAACTTCCAAACACAGGGCCGGGGTTCTTCTGGCCCTAGTGATCATGGATTATGAAACAGGGGGCCCCAGGTGGCTCAGTCGGTAATGCATCCGACTCTTGATCTCAGCTCCAGTCATGATCTCACAGATCGTGCCAGCAGAGCAGAGCCTGCTTGGGATTCTTTCTTTCTCTAAATAAATAAATAAACTTAAAAACCAAACAAAAAAAAAGAGGATGAAGGAAGAAGAAGCAGGGGACCACAAAAACACAGTCATCCACCGATCCCGGTACACCGACCCAGCCCTACTTAGGTTACTCCCAAAGGAAGGTAAGGGTAAACAGATCATGCTTTGGTTAAATAACTGGCAAAGAAAGAGAAAGGTTCCAAGGTTCCTCTGAGCAAAGCCATTCAAAACTCACCATTAATCCAAACCTGCAAGGTCTACAGGCTTCACAGGATTACACCAGACCCTTCCTCCCTCTCGATTTGGCGAGTCTCAACCCTGAGATGGAAATCCTACAGGGGCTCTCTCCCCATCTTGCCTTTCCTTCAAATCCAGATTTAAGGAGAAAACACAGACCCATTTATATTATGTGCACGTGCACACGCACACACTAAGGGGGAAAAAAGTGAAATGTGATGGCAATTTCAAATAAATGATACAAAATCAGGGTGTTTACAGTCAAAGCTGGGAAAGGCAGAACAGAAATTCATTAAGAGGTCTGGGCAGGGGCGCCTGGGTGGCTCAGTCGGTTAAGTGTCCGGCTTTGGCTCAGGTCATGATCTCGAGGTTCATGGGTTCGAGCCCCACGTTGGGCTCTGTGCTGACAGCTAGCTCAGAGCCTGGAGCCTGCTTCGGATTCTGTATCTCCCTCTCTCTCTAACCCTCCACTGCTCGCCCTGACTCTCTCTGTCTCTCAAATTTAAATAAAAAAACATTTAAAAATTAAAAATTAAAAAAAAAGAGGTCCGGGCAGAGCTCAGACTGCAGACTTCTTTAGCTGGCTCTCTTTGGTTAATTTCTAGAGCTTCGATTTACCCCCCAAAACCCACAAAGATGCATCTACCCCGAGAAAGGCACGATATTTAACGAGGCCTGCCAAGTGCCTGGCCTCACCCCCTGGCCGCCAGGGAGATCTAGTTTTCTTTAGCCAAGGGAAGTGAAATAGTAGCTACAAAGGGCTAAGCTTGGGAGCGAGGGAGGGAGGGACCGGGGGAGGTCACTCAGAGGACACACAAGCCATCGGGGGCAGAACAGAAAACTCAAGAAGCCCCATCTGTGTTCCAGAAGCTCCCTTACCTGCTTGTTGGGGTGAGACCTGTCAAAGCCCAGGAGAAGGTCGGAGGCCTTGCTGTGCAGAAGGAGGTCAGCTGCCCGGAATGGGATGGCGAAGCCTTGGATAGTGTTACAGAAGTCAAACGTGATCCAGAGGTACTGGGCATAAGCATCTACAAAGATGTACTGTAAGAGAGGGAAAAAAAAAAAAAAGGCAGAGTCAGAGTGGACCTGGCCGGGGCCACCCACAGCCCCACATCTCAGACGCGTGTGGCGCCGGGGGGCTGTGGGGGTCCCCACCATCCCCTGGGCAGGAGACGCTGGTGCTTGCCAAACACGGCTCCGAGAAGGAAGGGGCGCGGGACGGGCTGGGACAGAGCCGAAAACAGCGCTAGTCAGGCCTTCCTGCCTTTCCTCTCTGCTGACTTGGCCGTTCTCCCCCCTCTGGCAAGTCACTGGGTCACAGTCGGAGGGTGGCTACCAGGAGCGGGGACACAGAAGTCCTGCTCTTCGCACTGGCTGCACACAGACAGGACTCCTGTCCCTCCATCCTCTGAGCGGCTACAGGGCACATCTTCCCAGGAAAATCCCTACAGCCACACCTGTCCAGGAAGATCAGCTTCTCCTTCTTGAGGCCAGGTGATAGGACAGCCGGTGGGGCTGGCAGACCCGCCATGGGGTGTGGCAGGAAAGCAGCTCTGGCGAGCAGGGCCTGCACCCTATTTAGTCCCCGCAGAAGCAAGTGGCTGGGAACAAGATGGACGGCAGAGTTCCCAGGGCAGTGGGGGGAGGGGGGGTCTGGGTGGCTCAGTCGGTTGAGCATCCAACTTTGGCTCAGGTCATGATCTTGTGGTTCGTGAGTTTGAGCCCAGCATCAGACTCTGCACTGGCAGTACGAAGCCTGCCTGGGATTTTTTCTCTCTCTCTCTCTCTCTCTCTCTCTCTCTCTCTCTCCCTCCCCCGCCCCTTCCCCACATGCACTCTCTCTGTCAAAATACATAAACTTAAAAAAATAAAGAGTTCTCAAGGGGAAAAGACTGAGCCAATTCAACCTGACAAATGTACATTTAATGTTCACACGGACCAGACGTCACAATGCCACGGTGAAAACACAGAACCCTTACGGTCCAAAGTGGGAGAAAGACAGACGTGATTGTAGGTAACTGTAACTCGAAGGGAAATGAGATTCGATGGGAAACCACGGACAGAGTCCTATGAGGGGCAGAGAGCACAGATTAGCTCGTTTGGGAGATGAGACATGGCCCCAGGCCCCTGTAAAGGCGGCAGAGACTTCTACATGGAAAGAACAGCCTGCATCTGGGGCAGTTTGAGTTTGGGAACAAAGGATGATGGGGGAGGGGGGAGGACCGCAGGGACCCAAGGGCCTGAGAGCAAGGATCATGAAGGGAAGATGGTGGCACGCCTTGAATGCACCTGAGATCTCGATCTGAAGGACAAGGGCAAGGGCGGCTCAGTGGATCCCCGTGACCCAGAGCAAGAAGGAGGCGGCTCCCAGCACCAGCCAGCCCCTGAAACCAACAGCCTGAAAGAATCCACCCAAGCACACGTCCCCTCACTGACTGCATCTGACCCAGATCAATCTTCTGTTCAGAATCCTTGTACCACTAGCTGTTCAGGCACGTCCTGACCTTCTGCATCTGCACGCATGCTGCTCTCCCGCGTTCTTGCTCCTTTCCCTTCGGTGTTTCCCTCCCCAACTCCCAGGAATGCATTCTATGTGTTCTCTCTCTGCTTCCTTCACCACATCTAATGTAAAACTCCAAAGTCTGCAGGAGGCTAATTAAATCTAACCGTAAAGGCTAGTAAATGTTTTGAAAGCAAAAACCACCGTAAACAAAAGCAATGTTGTAAAAACAATCACGATCCTAGGAGTACCGTCCTAAGTTCTGGCACGAAGGCGCTCCCTAGAAATAACAGAGCCCTCGGAGCACCTGGGTGGCTCAGTTGGTTGAACATCTGACATCAGCTCAGGTCATGATCTCACTGTTGTGGGTTCAAGCCCGTGTTGGACTCTGTGCTGACAGCTCAGAGCCTGGAGCCTCCTTCAGATTCTCTGCCCCTTCCCTGCTCATGCTAAAGCTCTGTCTCTCAAAAAATAAAATTAAATGTTTTTTAAAAATTAAAAAAAAAAAAGGAAATAACAGAGCCCATCTTCCTGCTCTGAAACCATCTTGGCCCCTACGGAAGGAAGTGTCCTCAGTTTAAAAAGATTTCGCACCTGGGGGGCTCAGTTGGTGGCTCAGTCCGAGGGTGAGGAGGGCAGGGGTAAACTCCTGGTAAACTCAGGTCATGATCTCATGGTTCCATGAGTTCGAGCCCTGTGTCAGGATCTGCGCTGACAGCACTGAGCCTGCTTGGGATTCTCTCTCTTGCCCTCGCTCTCTGCCCCTCCCCTGCTCACACTATCTCTGTCTCTCTCAAAAATAAACTTTAAAAAATAAAATAATAAAATAAAAAGGTTTCTCTAGAAATCTGTTCCATGGCTTCGATAGATTTCACATATCTAAATCTAAAAATCACACACCCAGTCGGAGAACTTATTATCGTTCAGGATAATAGTTACATTATTAAGGTCAAGAACAGGGACCCTGGCTGGCTCAGACGGTGGAGCGTGCAAGTCTTGATCTCAGGGCCCTGAGTTCGTGCCCACGTTAGGCAGAGAGTTTACTTTAAACAAACAAGAAAGGTGTCAAGAGCATGCGGCCTATGCCGCATGCTGAGTTGCAAACTTGTGCATGCCTTCTCCAATTCCATCCTCCTGGTAGGGCTTTAGCTAGCAGCGTTATCTCCTTTGCTAATGAGGACACTGACCTGTGGAGAAGTTCACTGGCCAAGGTGACCCAGGGGGTGGTATCTGCATCAATGTCTGGCTAGTTCAGAGCCCGTCCCTGGACAGTCCACCGATCCTTTCCTCTCCTGCTCCAACACAGGCCGAGGTCACACACTGAGCCCTCGGGCTCATTCCTGCGCCTCCTCTCTTCCTCCACTCCTGACACTTTTGCCGGCAGCTTGCTTCTCTTGCCCGGTGGCAACACTGAGTCATGCCAAGCCTGCACACCCCACCCCTAGCCACCCCGTCCTCAACTCCCCTTGTCTGGCTCCTTCGGACAGAGGTCCGATCCCCACCCTCATGTCACCTCGCTGCTCTTCCGTCGCCCCTGCCAACTCACTCCATCTCCCACACACGTTCCGCTACTGCTGCTGTGATGTTCAGGCATGTCATGATGTTTATTCTATGGCCTCACCCTGACTGCTGACCTCGGCATCTCCCCTCTGATGCGCCCAGGTGTCTCACTAGGTCCAAATACGAGTCCTCCCTCGCCTTCCCACCACGTCCCAAGCTCTGTGCACCCCTCCTGCCAGCCCGAGTCCTCACAATCACTCCACTGCCGTCCCTTGGCCCCCACTCCCAATCGGCCATCCACTCAGCTATGTTTTCCTTTCTACACTCCCTGCTCTCTTTCGTATCCCCTACTGGAGCCTACAGGCAAACTGGTGCCGGGCACTGGGATTCAGTCCTTCTCATGCCTTCTAGGGCTTGGCAGGGCATGAAATGCTCAGAGGGTGATTCAAGGCCCGGCTGGGCAACTTCATGCCTGTATCCCCACGACAGGTCCCTTCCTGGCCCCTCTCTGATCCTTCCCCTTGGAATCCATCCTGCATATCGCCGGGACACACATTTCCCTAAGAGACACTGTTTACACTAAGCCCTCCTACTCAGATCCTTCCATGGCTCCCTACTATCCTCAAGGCAAAAACATCTTCATCTTCGGGTGAGCGCCTGCCTGGTACCTCAAAGCACCTCGGTGCAAACCCTTCACCCTGAGAAGTGAATCTCCCCACAGCCCGCAAAGAAACCATATCTCCCGGCCCCTCGAAGTCTCTGCCCACAGCCTGCCCCCTCGTGGACTCCCACCAACTGCACGCAGCCTCTAGAACCCTGCCTGTCCTTGAAGCTCCATGTCCAATACCAAGTACCTTGACAACTCCCCAGCCCAGCACACCTGTGGGCTCCAGGCATCATGCAGGCACATGTCACTTGATGCGGTTACAGAACCGAGCCACGTGGGCAGGTGACAGGAAGTGCAGCTCGTCCTGGCCCCAGGCCAGCCCCACAGACCTGCCAGCAGAGCAGGCCTACCAGATGCCTCCTAGACAGTGTGATTTCAGGAGTGTCCTCACACCCCCCTTCCCCACCCTGTCTGTAGTCAATATTCAGCTCTTGACTTAAAACTATGTCTCCTCATGGGGCGCCTGGGACCCCATGTCCAACTTCCTGGTTTTGGCTCAGGTCATGATCTCACGGTTCGTGAGTTCAAGCCCCGTGTCAGACTCCACTCTGACAAGTGTGGAGCCTGCTTGGGATTCATTCTCCCACTCTCTCTCTCTCTCTCTCTCTCTCTCTCTCTCTCTCTCTGTTTGCTTCTCCATCTCCTCTCTCTTTCAAAATAAGTAAAGGTTTTTTTTAATGTATTAAAGAAACACCTATTTCCTCTTTAAAATACAAATAGTCCAGAAACATAAATTCAGCTACAGAAGGGGCTCCTGGGGGGGCTCAGTCGGTTAAGTATCTGACTCTTGGTCTTGGCTCAGGTCATGATCTCATGGTTCATGAGTTTGAGCCCTGCATCAGGCTCCTCACTAACAATGCAGAGCCTGCTTGGGATTCTCTGTCTCCCTCTCTCTGTCCCTTCTTCTAAAAAAATAAATAAACTCTTTTAAAAATATATTTAAAATAAAACTGTTTCCTCTTTAAAATACAAATACATCTAGAAACAGAAACTACAGAAAGGGTGCCTGGGTGGCTCAGTTGGTTAAGCGTCTAACTCTTAATTTAGGCTCAGCTCATGATCTGAAGGTTTGTGAGTCTAAGCCCCGCATCACACTCCTTGCAGACAGTGTGGAGTCTGCTTTGGATTCTCTCTCTCGCTCTCTCTCAAGATAAGCTTTAAAAAAAAAGCTACAGAATTCACCTCTCTGGTAGCACAAGTGATTCTCTCCAGTTCTAAGTGGGGGCACAAAGACACGACCAAGAGGCATGGGAGGCAATGAAGGAACAAAACTCCAGAAGGGAGAGAGAGAGAGAGCCGCCCCGAGGCGGGGAAGCCTAGCTGCACACTCAGGGACCTTGCGTGAGGAGCCCCTGGGATATGCAGACACCACGTAGCTGACCTCAGGTGCACCACGAGGCCAGCGGCACTGCCAGGTGGCCAGGGCTGTGCACTGCTGCAGGGAGGCAGCACGCGAGGCTGAGAAGAAGGAAGCAGGGCTGTCGGCAGGTACGAAAATAGACCCAAGCGCTCACATGCCCCTACGGCCGCTCCATCTCCATCACGAAGCGAAACCACGGGCCCGCAGCCACCTGCTTACCCAGCACCTCCTCTCCACCCCTGCACAGGCACACACACCCCTCCGATGTCCACGTGGCCCTTGTGTGGCATCGTCCCCTTTCCAGGCAGCTGCTAACGGTCATTCAGACCATTTCAAACCACGCTCCTCAACAGCACCCCCGACATCGTCACACAGGGGACGTGCGTGGGCCCCGCACCCCGCCCTGACAGCAAGGCACTCACAGCCTGTGTGACTTTTCTCAGGAAGTGGTAGGTCTGGTGGGGCAATCTGCCTTCCCGGGAACGAAGGCAAAAGTAACAGAAGTAACGGGCACAATGAGAGTCACTGTTTCCTTCCGGAGAAGTCCGGGGAGGGGTAACCAGGTCCTCTGGGGAACCAGAAACTCAGCAGAGAGTGCTGTGCGTCTAACCCACTCGGTCTGCTCCAGGCCCGGCCCCCACCTGTCACCAGGGTCTCCAAGAAGGCCGCTCCTCCTCCATCTCCCCACCAACGCCAATGCCCATCCCTCTCTCCCACAAGAAACCCAAGATGCACCACCTTCCAGGCGGGGGGCACCCAGGCTGCGGGTAAGCCCTGGCCTCCCTGCACCTCAGACTCCTTGACAACCCCCCCTGGGGTTCTCTTCCCGCTCACTCCAGCACCCCGGCCCCTGCCCTGCTCCTTCTTCAGACCAAAGGCTCCAAAAGCCCCTCTCCCCCTGCACCAAACCGTCTCCGCAAGCCCAGAACATCGTCCTTCCTGTCTTCTGACTATTGAGACGTGCATGTGGGCCAGGCGGCAGCTCGCCACAACCCATGACGAGCAGGAAGGAAGTCAGACCCCGCTTGCAGACATCTGTGGCCCTGTGGCAGGAGGTGAGGAGGGGACAGAGAGCTGAAAAGGAAGCTTCCAGAAGCCACAACTGCAATGAGACTTAGCTCTGGGACAATGTGTAAAAATCATGATAAGAGACAGGTACAACCTGACAAAGTGAGTAATCTAAAAGTTATTTGATTCTCAGAGGCAGGGAGCACACAGATCGCTCCGTGGGCAATGTGGCACAGCCAGCGAGCTTGACCCTGGGGCAGGGCTCCTTGCCTCGCGGGAGTCAAGAGCAAGGGGGGCAGCGGGACCCGTCCAACTGTGGGAGCCCCAAGGACCAGGGCTGCCTGACCAAGGGCAGTGGGAGGTGTGGGGCAAAGGGCCAGCAATCTTGTCTCCAGAGCCAATCCCCTCCAACACCTTGCTTTTCATGGCGGAGGGAGTTAGGTAACAGGTGAGTTTGCTCCTAACTGCTGCTCTGCTTGAAGCTCATTAGGCAGGGCTGATAGGAAACACTACATCCAGTATTAATTTAGTTTTTTAAAAAATTATTCCTCAGGGTGCCTGGGGGGCGCAGTCGGTGAAACGTCTGCCTTTGGCTCAGGTCATGATCTCATGATTCATGAGTTCAAGCCCCACATCAGGCTCTGTGCTGACAGCTCAGAGCCTGGAGCCTGCTTCGGATTCTGTATCTCCCTCTTTGCTCCTCCCCCTCCTCTAAAAAATAAACATTAAAACAATCTTTTAATTGCTTCTATACCCATTAATAAATAGCTGGCTTCTTGAAACCCTGGAGTGGTCCAGCCTAAGGACCAGTGGCCTGGCCCCTTCTCCAGGACTTGTCCACAAGCCAGCAACTAAAAGGTTAATGGCTGGCCCAGCAGGGCGGCCCTCAGGACCCAGCTCCTTCCAGACTGGGTCTGTTCTGATTGGTCGGTGCCATGTCAGTGGGGAAATATTTTGAAAACAGGCCCTAGCTAACCAACCACAGGCAATGGGAGAAGCCAGTGCTGGGGGAACCTGGCCCGAGGACCCTCTAGCAGCTGCCCTTACCTCAGAGGTCTCTGAGCATCTTTAGAAGCAGTTGTCCTACCTCTGGAAGTGAGCTAGGGCTCACCAGGGTGGGGAAGAAAGCAATCAGATACAGCGCTCTGAGCTAAAGCTCCCTAACCTTGCAGGCTGCCTGATTCCTGTCCTGCCCGCCTCTGCATCCGCCTCTCCGGGACCCAGTGCAATCTCAAATCAATGCTCCCTGCCCGCCTAACTGAACCTAACTGCCCCGGGTTCTACTGCAGAAACAAAGCCCCAGGCCAGCCAGCTGGGAAAACAAATGAGGAGGCACAGCAGGTCTGCCGCTGCCTTGGGCTGGGGGGAGGGGCACAAGCACGCGCTCACGGGTGTGCATGTGCGTGCACGCACACACAGGCACTGGGGACAAGCACACGGCAAGCCCTGGACTACACACACTGGTGGAGGTCCCAGTGAGGCCAGGGAACGCGTTTGCCACCTGGGAGTTGGGCAGCTCACTGGTTGGCAGATTTTCTGTGCATTAGTTTGATGCTGTCTGTCCAAAAAACTTGCCTGGTGGGTAGCTGCCCTGCCTTGTTATGCACAGTTCCATCCTGACAGCCGTGTTCTGCCAGACTCCCAGGTCAGCAGAAAAACGGTCAGTGCCAAGCTGCAAAAGATGACGAGGAAGTCCTTCCCAGCACCACCCCCCCAACCCCACCTAGCAGAGCAGTGGTTCTGGATGGAATCCAGCCCGACAGTGCTCCCTTACACGCTTGTTGTCCGCGGGGCTGTGGTAGAACTGGGCAATCACGGATTGGCTGCTGTTTCCCACGCCGAAGTTCAATTTCTCGGAAATTTTCTTGAATGATTTTCCGTAGTCGTAAGACACATATACCTGGATCAGGGAGGAGGAGAGGACGAAGGAGAGAGCGAGCTGGTGAGAAATGCAGCAGAGAGACCCCCACCCGTGACCATCTTGCCCTGGATCCCGAATGTGGTTGGGAGGCCCCTGGTGCCACGGAACGACAGAAGGGAAGAGATGACGCGCACAGGAGATGCGGGGCACCTCTCCGTCCGTCCCCCGTCACATGGAGGCAGCCAGCACGGGAATGCCCGCTACACAGGCGCTGTTCTGTGCCCAAGACACACCCCTGCAGGGGGGGAGCCCACGGATAGCAACAAGGCTAACCTCCTCCCCATGGCTGGGTTAAGTGTTTAACAAATTACATCCAGAGGCAGACAGAATGCGGTTGTCTGGGGTCGGGGGTGTGGGGGCCAGGGGGGACTGGGAACTTGTTTTGCCATCTGTTGAAATGTCCCCAAAAAATAATCTAATCCTCAACCCTCGGTGGGGAAGTTCTGTTCCCGGAAGATGAAAGAAAAAAACCCTCGCAGGCCTCTGCCAGAGGAGCCCCAGAGATGAGAAAGAAAGCGCTGAGTGATTAAATATGCATGGAGGTTAAATACATAGGCACCAGATCCCTGGCCCAGCGCTCACACTTGCTAATGCCACAGCTCAGAGAAGGTACTGCCGGGTCTCTGGCTACCCAGTAACCACACTGATAAAACAGAAGAAGAACTGCCATTCGCTGCGTGCTTACGAGGTGCCAGGTCCCATACCACCCTGTCCATGTGAAAGATCTCAGGCAGCTCCTACCACAGCCCTACGTGGCAAATGTGATTATTAAAAATCTTTCGAGGTAAGGCAGCGGAGGCTTACATGATTAGTCGCCTGCCAAAGTCACAGAGAAAGTAAGTAGCAGCGTGGAATTGTGATCCAGGCTGCCTGCCTCCAAAGCCAGAAATCCCAAAATCATTACACCTGGGTCATGGATGGCCGAGGAGAAGCCGTCAGGTATTTTGCACCTAGACTTACCTCCTAGGCAACGTGAAATTAACATAATCAGAGGATTAAGCACAAGCCCGAGTGATGAATACAATATTAAGAATACTTAGTGAGAACTGGGGTAAGCACTAACGAGGACAGGTGCATTCCCACAAGGACAGGGGCACTGACTAATCCCATAGAGGGTATTGCCACCAATGCCTGTTGATGCACCTGCACACACGTTTCAAGGATTTGACAGGAGGTAAAGACTGTGCTAAACACCAGATATACAAAGGCACGCCCTTTACACACAAGGCAAGTGTTCACATGTTTGCAAACAATTAGCCCATGGAAACAGCAAACTACTCAAGGCAGGAGCAGAGCAGGGTGGTCATGTTAGAGGTCAAGGTTAGAGGAACCCAGAGAGAGCCTGTGCTAATATCTAGGCCACTGTGCAAGAAACCCTCTCGTGAACACTCATGTTTACACACAGCACGTGTTCCCAACTACCAACCAGGAAAGGGCGGCCATAATAAGGGCTTCAGAAATGCAGCAGGTTGAGAAGTTCACAGATCATCTGAGTGGGTATAAAGACAAAGTGGTTCTTTCTCTCTTCCATTCTCCTGGTCTACAACAGACGCTGAGACTCTCTGTTAGATTCCAAGTCATATGTCATAAACTAATGGATTCTCAAAAAGGGAACGCGGCCCCCTCCAGCTCCAACATCCCCAAAGTGAATAAATCCCTATGAGTTACTTCCCCAGCACGTGTGATAAGAAGTCCTATTAGGGTAGCATTTTTCAGTATACGATACTCTTTGATACAAATTTTCGCTCATCTTTAAAAATTCTGTGGGGTTAGCCTCACCTTTGCCCGCCCTGGTGTACCCAGAACATCACAGGTACTCAGCAAAGATTTCTCGAATTAGGTAGGATCATTATAAACCACAGAGGGAAGTAAATGAATGTATCCCATAAATGAATAAAAGAGAATGACAGGAATGAATCGGTGAGGGAACGAAGAACTATTTCCATTTAAGAGATGACAAAAACCAAGACTCAGAGAACTTAATGCCCAGCCCAAGGTCATACGGCGAGTAAGTGACCAACACGATGGGTTCCTCCAGTCCCAGGTCCAGTTGTCTTTCTTGCAAGATACTCTTCTAAGAGAACGTTCTCTTCTACATACTTACATTGCTCTGTTCACGGGGAAGATCATACACTGAATCTCCAGGCCGGACAGGAGGAGTGCAAGAGAAGGGGTAAAACACCAACCTTAACAAAATACAGGTCCTTTCTAGGATTCTCAGCCACCCCTCTGCCATTTCATACTCAGAGGTACGACAGCCCTCACGACCAAAAAGCTCTTCCTCAAAACACACCTGCGAACAAGCCCCATCACTTTAGGACTTACACTTCTTAGCAGTTAGGGGTAAGTATGTGAGGGTCCATCCTACACCTCTAGGCTCTAGTAAAGGACTCATCAACCTTCGTTTTCTTCTCCAGGTCGAACAATCCCAACACGATCTTTTTATCCTGTCTTCACAATTCTTTTTTTAAATTTTTAATGTTTATTTATTTTTGAGAGACAGAGAGACAGAGTGAGAGTGGGGAAGGGACCAAAAGAGAGGGAAAGAGAATTCAAAGCAGGCTCCAGGCTCTGAGCTGTCAGCACAGAGCTCAACGACATGGGGCTCGAACTCACAAACCATGAGATCACAACCTGAGCTGAAGTCGGATGCTTAACCAACTGAGCCACCCAGGCGCCCCAATCCTGTCCTCACAATTTTTATCTCTATTGGATTAACCTAGACACGAAGCCCCATAGGGCAAAACCCAAGCTGAGAGCTGTGCACAGCTATCCACCCTTCTCCCCAGAGAAGAGCCCAGAAAAGGCCTCGGCTGGCAAACAGATAATGCCAACAAGGCTGATGGCCTCATGGCCTCCACACTGCACCCCTACTGGTACGTTCTGGTGCAGCCTTGTCTAGTGTGAGGCTGCTGACTCACTGCCCACCTCGGTCTCCAGGCAATTCTGGGCAAACACCCTCATCTTGTGCATCTGCAGTATGTTCTTTCCCAGCACAGCTTTCTGCACTGACCGGTCCCCTCTCACTTCTCTAAGGCACTGCTCCCTAAAGCACAGAATACAATGTGGGGCACCTGGGGGGCTCAGATGGTTAAGCGTAGGACTTCAGCTCATGATCTCACTGTTCATGAGTTCAAGCCCCACTGTGAGTGCAGAGCCTGCTTGGGATTCTCTCTCTTCTCTCTCTCTCCCTCTGCCCCTCCCCAACTTGTGCACACGGTCTCTCTCTCAAAATAAATAAATGTAAAAAAAATAATAAAGAACAGAATACAATAGGAAGAGCCACGACCTTGCCGGAGTAGCTAGTTCGATCACTGCCTCACCTACAAAGACACTCCTTCCACGTAAGTGGTTTTACATTCCTTCCCCTGTACTTCACAGCAGTGTAGTAATAACGAGAAGCAAGGGGAGTAAGGGCGGGGAAGAGGCGGAAGGGACAGGGGTCACGGGGAAAAAGGGAAGAAGGGCTAACATGTACAAAAACATCTCCGTACCTGATCCTGTTCTGAGTCCTTTACCCCACGTGCTTCTCAAACAGTAACATGCCTACAAATCACCCAGCACGACAAAGGTCAAAATGCAGACTCTGATTCAGGAGGTCTGGAGGAGAACCTAAGATTCTGCCTTTCTAACCAGCTCCCAGAAAATACCCCTGGCGGGGGCCCCTGAATGGCTCAGTCAATTGAGTGTCCAACTTCGGGTCAGTCATGATCTCACAGTCCGTGAGTTCGAGCCCTGCGTTAGGCTCTGTGCTGACAGCTCAGAGCCTCGAGCCTGTTTCGGATTCTGTGTCGCCCTCTCTCTCTGACCCTCCCCCACTCACACTTACTCTCTCTCTCTCTCTCTCTCTCTGTCTCAATAAACAAACATTAAAAAAAATTTTTTTAAAGAAAATACCTCTGGGTGCTGCTCCATAGACCACACTTTGGGGAGCAAGGTTTTACAAGTACTGTCTCACTGACGGACAAGAAGACCAACAGAAGGTTAATGACTTGGCTCAAGGTCAAACTGATAACGGCAGAGCCAGGATCCAAACCCAGGCAGGCTGATCTCAGAGCCAGAGCTCACCCAGACCCCAGCTCCACGGGCCACCAAGTTCTGCTCTGTGACCGAGCTAACAAGTTCCCGCCCTGCTCCTCGGTCAATGCTGGGAGACACCCATCATGTCACACGACTCTCGGCACAAGGGCAGCGAGTCCTACCGTTCCTGAAACCTTCCCAGGTGGATTCCGCTCTTCCACTGGACACTATGTCTGGAGAGTTGTTTGGCCAATTATGTTGCACCTGAGTACATCGTAAACTATGTCAGGACGGGGCAGGAACACAGAGGTGGGGAGGACGGACCGAAACAACACCTACTGTTTCCTTCCATCGACCAGACTTATCAGAGAAGAAGATGGCATGCAGCTCCCATTCTTCACGGACCTGCTACAAGTTCATCAGGACAGTATTCTTTTTTTTTTTTTCTGTTTAAAAGCAAACCTTCTGGGATTTCAGCTTCGAGATCCGTCCCTTTCTTATATACTGAATATGCAGGAGGTGGCCGTTCTCCAGCACACTCACCCAGCCCCTCACTTAGGCAGCCTCCTTCCCTCCTGCCCTGCTGACGGGGGCCTGATGAACCGTGTTCCCAGCCTTCTTTAAAGAAAGTCTGGATTGTTACTACACCAGCACCACCAGCTCCCGCCTCTGAGTCCTAATTTATTTTTGCATTAACTTTTCACATCAGAACATCTCACTTTCAGCGGCCAAGTCTGCAGCGTGGCCCGTGTACAGACAGGGGAAATCTCTACCATTCCTATTTATTATCCCCAAGCTTTGTGTTTCCTTTCCATTGAATCTTAGCATGCATTTCGTTACAGAATAGTTTACAACTTTGACTGTGCAATGGCTTCTGGGGAAGAGACACCCAAATATTTAGAGTGAGAAGCCGGGGTTTGGGCAGACGTGGGGTAACCAGACATCCTGGTTCACCTCGGACTCAGAAGGCTCCCGGATGTGGGTGTTTGAGGGCTAAAGGCCAGACGAGTTGGCCATGCCAGCAACATGACACTTTCACACAGCGAGCGTGTGATCGGGTCTCCTCAGCCACCCGGGTGACCTCATGCAGGCCATTTAATGTCTCCAGGCTCCTGCCTGTCCAGCAAAGCCATAAAACAATGGCTAAGGGCTTTTACCTATCTCACAAAAAAACATTATCTAGATAAAAAATGTTTTTAATGCATTAAAAAACCCTAAGGAGGGATGCCCAGGTGGCTCAGTCAGTTAAGCGTCTGACTTCAGTTCAGGGCATGATCTCACAGTCCGTGAGTTCGAGCCCCACATCAGGCTCTGTGTTGGAAGCTCAGAGTCTGGAGCCTGCTTCAGATTCTGTGTCTCCCTCTCTCTCTCTCTGTGCCTCCCCCACTTGTGCTTTGTCTCTGTCTGTCAAAAATGAATAAAGGTTAAAAAACAATTTTTTTTTAAACCCTGAGGGGGATTTCTCAACACAGCAGGGCAGAGAGCGGTTTCCAGTGCAGTACGAAGGTACACAGGTGCCCGCGGGCCTCGAAGGACCGACGGCATCCATACGCGGCCATGTGGTCTGCAAACCCTGATCAGACTGATAAAGGGGCCAAAGCCACTGCCCCCAGATAAGCCCAGCCGTCCCCCAGAGCACTCCACCCAACCTGGCTGTCAGTACAGCGGTCTCCCACCCGCCCCGGGGGCAGAGCGCTGCATCCCGGCCCTGCTGCTGCCCTTCCTGTCCGTGGCTGCCCGGATTGAACCCACGAGAACACAGCGCCTGGGACCCCCACCTCGGAGCACATCCGACTCAGAGAGCAGATACACAGACGAGGACCTCGCAGAGACCGAATCTCTACGCAAGAATTACAAAAATGTCCTTCAGGCAGACGGGATGGTGCTAGCAAATTCAGCAGGTTTCCTGGGGACAAGGGGGCGCAAGGAACAAAGCTCCACACTGTGTTTCTTTGTCCCCAGGTTCGCCCTGTGGTGACATCAGTCACCCAAGGCAGGGGATCTTCCTCTTCCCGCATGGGGAAGATGGGAGCAGGGGCTGCACTCCTGGGACCGAGGGCCAGCTCTGGCCCTCATCCACATTGTGCTTGACCCACCCAAGTATTTGTAAAAACCATACATTAGCTGAGTAAGACTCAGCAGTTTTCACAGAAAAACCTAGTTCTCTGAGCTTCTCTTGGAGATCAGATCTGGCAACGCCAGGCCCTCCGTGGCAACCAGAACTGAGACCGGTGACGGTAGGCCCCGCCAAAGCACTGAAATCCCTTCTACTTCCTCCCGTCCCTCAGACGGAGACCAAGGACCAATCACCATGTTCCAATTAACAGACGGGGGAATGTTCCTTGAACCTGGAACTCTACCAAAGAGGGGCAATGACCCATATGGTACCAGAAGGCCACACACGTCAAGAAGAATGGGAGAGACTGTTTTTCTCAGTAGAGATAAGAGTGCTGTAGATGTGGAGGCCACCCACCTCGTCTCTCATGGGCCTCTGGGTCTGTGACCCCTGGTCCCACACATTCGAAGCACCTGAATGATTAAACACTACCGAGTGCCAACGGTGGAAATAACGTGAGTGCCTCAGATTCACCTGCTCACCCAATGAGGAGGGGTTCCCTCGGGCTCCGGCATTTTGTGGAACAGACACAACCGTCCAGATCGTACCCTGTCACTTCACAAGACCGATCCCACATCTCGTGGGTCTCACTGCAAGAGTGACCGCACCACCCTCCCTTCGACAAACGGGGGGCATTCAGTATTTTCTCGAGTGTCTCCCCTGTTGTAAGATGTATACCCCATCCCTTCTCCAGTTACTCACTACTTTTTCTGGCATGATAAGCCCACCAGACTCCAATGGGGAGCTGGCGGCACAGACGAGTACACAGTGCAACACCAATACTTACGTCACTGCTCCGGGGCCTCGCCAACGCCAGGCTGTCCCGGGCCAAAGCCACAATCACGTTGCTTTTCTCTCCGGCCCAGTGCACCACCATCTGATTGTGGGAGTCATTCAGGCTAACCTGAAAGAGGTCAAACCAACAAAGGCATTAGGACCCATGAGGAGTGAGGGCCGTAACGTTCTAAAGCAAGACTCTCCCCCTTTGTCGCTCAGAAATAGCTAAGAGTCTTAGATCTGGAACACTGGGCCAGGGCGGCCTATTTTTCCACCAATGCAGATGCCACCAGACACAACCTCCCCCAAAAGAAACACAAATTCCTTGCTATTTTAGATATAAATCGATGGGGGGGAGAGACGGATCTTCTCAGGCTCTCTCTGGCGTCACCAATGACTTCATTTATTCTGGTCTTCTGCGTAATCAATCTCTGGTTACTTTCATCCCCAACCCACACACGGGACATGCACTCCTAAAACCAAAACACTGGCGGGGCGCCTGGGTGGCTCAGTTGGTGAAGCGTCCTCGGCTTATGCTCTGTCTCTCAAATATAAATTAGGCCATTAGGCGCCTGGGTGGCTCAGTTGGTTGATTGTCCGACTTCGGCTCCGGTCATGATCTCACAGCTGTAAGTTTGAGCCCCGCATCGGAATCTGTGCTGACAGCTCAGAGCCTGGAGCCTGCTTCAGATTCTGTGTCTCCCTCTCTCTCTGCCCCTCCCCTACTCATGTTCTGTCTCACTCTTCCTCAAAAATAAACTAAAACAATAATAAAAATAATTAAATAAATAAACATTAAAAATTAAAAAAAAAAAACCAAAACACTGAAACATCTTCCTTGTTCAGAGACAGTGCTCAGGCCAGAAAGATCGCATGCTTTCAAACGCCTGGGCAAACTGGTGCTCGGGCTGGCTGACCTACAAGTGCTCATCCTTAATGCCTAACAAGGAGGAACAAGAGAAAAACATCACAGGGCGCCTGGGTGGCTCAGTCAGTTAAGCGTCCGGCTTCGACTCAGGTCATGATCTCACAGTTCGTGGGTTCGAGCCCCGTGTCGGGCTCTGTGCTGACAGCTCAGAGCCTGGAGCCTGCTTCAGATTCTGTGTCTCTCTCTCTCTCTGACCCTCCACTGCTCACATTGTCTCTCTCTGTCTCTCAAAAATAAAAACATTTTAAAAAATTTTTTAAATAAATAAAAAAAGAGAAAAACATCATGGTACAGTTTTATGTAATTAGTTTTGAAGTGTTCCAGGTAAGAAAATCTTTTCCAGGACTCCCCAGAAATGACATTGGGATTATCCCTAGCTATTCCCAGCCTCCTGGATTCCGTAACCGATAAAATAAAAGTAAATCAGGAAAGCCGACAGACGATTGGTTGGCCAAGTCTGTCTTGCCAGGTAAGGATGTGAACAACAGCAGCCGCTGTGTCAGAGCCCGACTTGCTGTTCTCTGAACCGGTTTCCTCTGCTTCCTGGGACACTGCAGGCTCCTTCCCAGGCTGCCTTGCAGTGAGCAGTAGCCTGGGACTGACGTAAGGTAGTCAGTGCCACTAGCCCCAGCCCCTTCCCAGCCCCTGCTGCAGGCTCCACTGGGGACTCTGGAGTCCCAAAGGAGAGTGGAACCACAAGCAGGAAGGAGTGCACGTCCCCGAGGAGAAAGCCCTCTACTAATGAGTCACACTCATTTTGAACTCCCCACAGCTGGGCGATACATGGATGCCACTGAGCTCTGGGACTCATCCATTACGCAGCTAGCCCTCTTTTCAATTTTTTTTAATGTTTACCTATTTTTGAGGGAGACAAAACATGAGCGGTAGTGGGGTAGAGAGAGAAAGAGGGAGACACAGAATCCGAAGACAGGCTCCAGGCTCCAAGCTGTCCGCACAGAGCTCAACGCAGGGTTCAAACCCACAAACCGTGAGATCGTGACCTGAGCTGAAATCGGATGCTTAACCAGCTGAGCCACGCAGGCGCCCCTGCAGCTAGCCCTCTTAAGCATTAGGACCACCTTCTACAATCATTATCATTTTTTTTAATGTTTTTATTTATCTTAGGGGGAGAGAGAGAGAGAGAGAGAGAGAGAGAGAGCGAGCGAGCGAGCGCCCGCATGAGTAGGGGAGGGTCAGAGAGAAAAGGGAGACACAGAATCTGAAGCAGGCTCTAGGCTCTGAGCTAGCTGTCAGCACGGAGCCCGACGCGGGGCTCGAACCCAAGAACCGCGAGATCATGACCCAAGCCGAAGTCAGACACTCAACCAACTGAGCCCCCAGGCACCCCTATCACTGTCATTTTTAAAAGGAAGGCCAGTTTCACACCGAAAACTGAGTAACAACCTATCTCAACACAAAGCTCCACCTTATGAAAAACCAACTATGTTCCTTCCCTTTTTCCTACTTCACCAGACACTGACACACAGTTCAAGGGCTGGCCTCCCATAACTCCCAAGCCAACACTTCGCCCCGTCCTGTGTGAAGAGCAAGCCCAGGACCATACTAACAAACACACCGTGAGCTCTTGTTAACGGTCAGAATCCAGGCAATTTTCCCCCCCACCCCAAGTCAGTGCTCACTCCCTCTTGCTGAGCAGCGTCTGGGAGAGGCCTTGGCTGTCTTGGGCACAATTCCTTGGGTACAAGGAATCAAGCTCCTGGGCTCTGGGTAGCCTGGGCACTGCCTGCCCATACACACACCCCACCGCCCTCACCCCTCTGGCTGATGCAAGCCTGAGCCGCTGTGCCCTCTGAGCTGTCCTGTTCCCAAGGTTCTGAAGCAGAAAACCCACCCTCCCCTCACCTCCTTTCTCCCTTCTGTTCCTCACCCTGCGGCCACCTCCGCCCTAACTTGCCCCACCCCCTCCTTGAGGTGCTCCCAGATGTCACAGGGGAGACAGGGAACCCCAGGGCCACAAACCCGCAGACAAGATGACAAAGGACCTAATCCTTAGCTACTTTGCTTTGGCTCTTAAGTGCCTGGGTCTAATTTGATCCAGGGTCCAGATGCTTTGGGAAAGTATCTGAAATGAGACGCCTTGAAAGAAAAGGACCTTTGATAGTTTTCAGGAAAACATGTCATTCCAAAATGTCCCTTCTCTTTCCCAGGGATAAGTCCAGGCGAGCATCAAGCGGGAAGGACAAATGGAAGAGATAAAGAAGGAAATCAGTTCACCCAGACTGCTACAGGGGAAAAGCAGCTAAGATTGGAATCTCCACCAACAACTCATGCCTTACATCCAACCTGCCTGTCCCCCAACTCGCCCCTTCCAGCTCATGCCTCTGGGAAGAATCTGGAAGCATCTTCAGATCAGAAGCCCACTAGCACAGGTGCCTTGGGAATTCAGGCTAAAAGTCTTTCCCCTCTAAAACCATTCCCACCCTTCGAACCAGCGGGAATAAACACAGAACAGATGCAAATATCAATACAGTAAAGGATTTGGAAACTAGAGGAAATCACCCACGTTCTCAGGGGCTGGGATGAAAGCGCCCACCAAGATTTCACTCGGACAACCTCAGCACAGGCCCCTGTGGCAGGCGACAATCAAATCACACCGGGCACAGCTTGCAAAGCCTGCAGTGAGGAGCGTAGAAAAGAGGTCTCAGTGGTCCTTGCTGAAGTCCTTCTACTCATAGGATATGAGATTTATGAGGACCCTCCACCAACCCTAACAGAGGTGAAGGGGGGAGAGGGGCGCAAAGGACGAGTATCACCATGTGCAAGGGCTTTCTTACAAAGGAAGCCAAAGGCAAGCCTGGTGAAACACCTCAAAGACAAAAAGACTTGATAAATGAGACACGGTTAATTGGAGCTGCAAAAGCAGCAGGGAGGGGCTGAGGCAGAGAAGAAAGGCATGCCAGAGAAATCGAGCACACAGAAACGGCAGGTGAGGTGCTTCAGGCCCCCCCACCCCTGCAGGCAGGCCGTTCCTGGCCCCAGGGTCACCTGATCCGGGGCTCCCAAACCCAGCTGAATCACCCCAGACTCTCGGATACAGATCCCCTGACTGGAGCCCAGGAATTCATATTTTTAAAAGATACGCTCCAGGTGTCCATAATGCAGCTTCATTGGGGAACAATGAATCTAGTCCACTCCCCTTCCTACTGGCAGTACCTGGGTCCAAACCAGGGGTAACTGGAAGGCTCACGCTTTGGGGCGCCTGGGTGGCTCAGTTGCTTGAGCGTCTGACTTTGGCTCGGATAGTGATCTCACGGTTCATGAGTTTGAGCTCCGCATCGGGCTCACTGCTATCAGCACAGAGCCTGCTTTGGATCCTCTGTCCCCAGCTCTCTCTCTGCCCCTCCCCTGCTCATGCTCACTAGTGCATGCATGCTCGCTCGCTCACTCTCTCCAAAATGTAGAAACATTAAAAAAAAAAAACAAAAACAAAGACGCTCTTTTTAGGGGGAGGCTGTCTTTGGATATCTGGAGTCGTCGTTAAAACTCTAGGATCCGATACATGGCACAACGTGGATAAATCTCAAAAAACACTATACTATTGGAAGGAGCCAGACACAAAAGGTCACACATGGCATGATTCCACTCACATGAAATACACAGAATGAGTAAATCCATACAGATAGAAAGCAGACTGCCGGTTGCCGGGTGCTGGGGGAAAGGGAAATAGAATGTAACCATTTACCAGATAAGGGGTTCTATTTTGGTTTAGAATGATGGAAATGGTTTGCAACCAGACACGGGTGGTGGCCACACGATACCGTCAATGTCCTAGATGCCACTAAATCATCGAATTTAAAATGGGTAATTTCAGGGCACCTGGGTGGCTCAGTCAGTTAGACTTCTGACTTCGGCTCAGGTCATGATCTCACCTGGAGCCTGCTTCAGATTCTGTGTCTCGTTCTCTACCTCTCTCTGTCCCTTCCCCACTCACTCTCTGGGTCACTCTGTCTCTCAAAAATAAATAAATGTACAAAAAATTTTTTTTCATAAATAAAATAAAATGGTTAATTTGGGGTCCCCTGAGTGGTTCAATAGGTAGCATCCAACTTTGGCTCGGGTCATGATCTCACGGCCTGTGGGTTCAAGTCCCACGTCGGGCTCTGTGCTGACAGCTCGGAGCCTGCAGTCTGCTTCAGATTCTGTGTCTCCCTCTCTGCCCCTCTGCCACTCACGCTCTGCCTCTCTCTCAAAAATAAATAAGCATTACAAAAAATTAAAAATAAAATGGTTAATTTTATGTTATGTGAATTTCACCTCAATAGTTCTTTTTAACATTTTAACTTATTCTTGAAAGAGAGAGAGAGAAAGAAAGAGAGCACAGAAGGGGCAGAGAGAGAGAGGGACAGAGAATCGGAAGCAGGCTCCAGGCTCTAGCTGTCAGAACAGAGCCTGACACAGAGCTCGAGCCCATGGACCATGAGATCATGACCCGAGCCAAAGTTAGATGCTTCACCAACTGAGCCACCCAGGGCGCCCCTACCTCAATAATTTTTCTGTTAAGTCTGTTATCTATGACCTGAAAAGAACACCGTACTTCCAAAGTGCTGATCTAATACCTAGAATCCCAGTCTTAAGAGATGTTTCTTTGGACTCATCTTGCTCTTTCCCGCTACCAAAACATGCAGCCAGAATGAGTCACAGAAGAGGCAGGCTGAGGAGTGGGTCTCCGGCCAAAGCGACCCTTCAGAGGGCCATCAGCGGCATCCCCACACGCCTCCTGGTCCCTGCTCCGGGGTCCCCTGCTGGAGAATGGGCCAGGAGATCCAGGCTAGTACCCACTTCCGGCCCTCAACAAGCCTCAGGACCCTGCACACCTTGGTCACAGCCACCCCCACATTGTCTCTAAGCCCCCTCCCCCAAGCCCCCCCCTCCCCCTGCCCCTGCGTTCCAATGAGGTTAAATGATTTGCCTCATTATTCAGAGTGAAAAAAAAAACCAGAATCAGCCACCACCCCAGCCCCAAGCTCTGGGTTGTTATAAATAGAAAGGAGGACAAATAAATTGCTTGTTGTATGGAGGCCCTGATCACTCAGGCCTACACTTACTGATGAAGGCACTGGAGCCTACTAGATGCCAGGCACTCCTGCAGGCTCGTAAATGATTTATCCCCTGTCAAGGGTGCACAGAACCCTGGAGGGGGGTGGGGGAGAAAATCAGTGTTGCAAGTCAGATGGGTGATAAGACCTGTCAAAATCTGTGCACTCGCTGAAGCTTATTCAGGAGGATGGGGGCCGTTCATGGAGGGGGCCCCATACTATCCCCTTTCATTTCTTCTGCCATCGCCTCTCTCAGCGTGGTCGGAGCCAAAGACTGGGGTGTCCTAGACAGACACCCAGGGCTGTGGCCCTCACCAGTCCTGCACAGCTTCCTTCCAGCTCCCAGGATGAGGGGACAGACAAGGCGGCCTGGTTCATTCCTCCGCCTCACTAGCAATGAAATACGAAGAAGCATTATTTAAATTCTACAGTGAAGTATAAAGCAAATAGCCTGTCCTTCAGTTTCGAGGACAGGCGGCTGCTAAATCGTCTGAACTACAGGATGGGCCTGAGGAAACCGAAGACAGACTCCCAAGGCCCAAGAGTAACAAGGTTTTCTTGAACCATCCATTTGCATGACCTATATGCTCAATATGCAAATGGCCCCTCCGTGCCCCTCTCAGGTTGGTGTCCTCACTATATTTAGCCAAGCTCATCATCCTGCCTGGGCGCTCCACCTCGGAAGGAGAGCTGCGATCTAGTTTAAGAACTCCCTGCAGACAGCCCCTGCTCAGTTCACACATTTGACCTCTCTGTTTGCTCAGGACGCTTCACCACAGAGCTCATTCACTACGTTGCTGATAAACTCAGGTTGCCCATTTTACAGATGAGCAAACAAAGAGAGAATGACCCTGGGCGAAAAAACAAAGCATTTCCCTACCATCTCCCTAACGGGACTCATGAGTTCGCTTTAAGAAAAGGGTAGGTGGGTCAGGAGGTAGATTTCTTCTGCTCTCCCTCTACCAAAAGGGCAATGATCATATTTTCAATGACTTACAATACCAGTTCAGGAAGATTGACCTAGATTTCCAACTGATCCTGGGCTAGTAGAATCTATCCACCATTGACCTTGATATGTGGCACCCTTTCCCGGTGAACCCCACTTTGTCATCTTGCAAATGGCAGCTCCACTATTCCAGGAGGGCCACTGAACGCGCAACTCTTGGTTTCAGCTCAGGTCATGCTCCCAGGGTCCTTGGATAGAGCCCCGTGTTGGGCTCCACACTGAGCATGGAGCCTACTTAAGATTCTCTCCCTCCCTCCCTCTGCTCCCTCCTCTGCTCTCTCTAATTAATGAAGTAATTAATCAAAATTTCTAAGAACCTGTAAAGAAAATCTGTCATGAAAATAATCACCCCCTAATTGACCAGGGGGTAAGAAAAAGAAGGTATCAGGCCAGAAGGAACCTCAGAGAACATCTAAACTGACTTGCACATTCTGCAGATGAGGTTTAGTCCACAGACAGAGTTAGAGGTGCTATTCCACAGGCCTCCAGAGCAGGGCACTGCAGGCAGAGGCTATGGGGGCTGGCTCACCAGCACTGAGCCAGGGCTAGCCTCAAATGAGGCTTCACCTATGGACCCAAGTCATTTCCAAGAGCTCTTCAGGATGGCTCTACAATGTGCACTTTCCTGGCCCTGCCTCTTGGGTTCGGCAGCTTCACCATAAATAGCCCTCCACCTCGTTCATAAATATTTAGTGAGCACTTACTATATAGCCAGCGCCATGCTAGGTGTTAGGAAACAGAGGACTTCTGGGGACGGGGCATAACCTCGTGTCCAGAAGACGTGACTTACAGCGGGTCCCACAAGGATGGCGAGAGAGAAGTTAGGAGAAACGGGATGGAGAAGGAAGAGCCCTACGGGGAGTGTTGGGGAGAGAACTGAGCAAAAGCAAGAACGGCGAGAGACACGAGAACTGTCACATTTGAAAAGCGGAAATAAAAGAAGCGTAACCAGGAGAGGCAAGGGGGAGGGTAGAATTACACGAATCTCTGGGTTTTCCAGGAGGAAAAGAGAGTTCACAGCAAACAGGCTGTAGATTCCTGGCTGCGAGTGAAGTTTTCATTGGAGTATTTGCAAGAGGCGATGTGCCACAGTAAACTGGAGACAAGTCAGAGACTTGCGTTGGAGCCTTGGTCCTGATGATTTTCATAGCTGCGAGACGTTTGGTCCGTCGCTATACCATTGTGAGCCTTCAAATACCCATCTGTGAAATGAGAAGAATTCTCATCTTCCTGATTTTATGGGGCTGTTAGAAACACCAAACAGGGAAAAAAAAAAAAAAGCAGCATCAAATGAGACATTATCCATGAATCTATTTCCTAAACTTCAAAATGCCAAAACAGTATTTCCTCTTGTTGCTGGTATGTTATTTATGCCAAAATAAGACTTTCTTCACAAAATGGTTTCATATAAACAATGAACATCAGCATCAGCATCAGCATCACCAAGGTTGGAAACCCTGAGACCTCGGGCCAACGATGATGTGCATACAATGATGCAAACACCCCACGCAAGCCTGAGCCTGGCTCAGAGCTCATGGCCAAGGGTGGCATTCAGGCAGCTTTCCTCACTGCTGTGCGGGGTAACCCAAGCTCCAGGGCCCGAGGCTCCAGCACAGAGGTGGCACCGACTTCTAGAACTTTCCTTGCCCCAAAGGGACCACATTGAAATCGTGCATCAAGCTCTTACCCTACTGGGAAGCTGACAGAAGAGAAAACATCCCACCCCAGATCTGATTCCAGGTGATACGAGATGCCCCCGAGCTCGCAGGAAGGCGAGGCACCAGTGGGAACCCCCCCCCGCAGGCACCTCTCTGCTAGGCCAATGCCCCAGCTCAGAGCAGACTGGCCTTTCACGCCTGTCCAAGCCCACATCCCTCCCGAATCTGTCTTCCCAAAGAGTCAAGGCCTCATATCTGCAGGAACGTTTCTATCACCACAGGCAGCCGCACACCCTGCCAAATTCGGCAAAAGCCACGTGCACTGTTAACTGCAGGATTTTTTAAAAACTTCTTAGGGGACTACATAGATACAGATGAGGTAAGGCATAGGTTCACGGTCTCCTGTGACGCAAAGAATTGAGCACAGGTTTCAAATACTTCCTGTCTCCCCAGATGCTCCCAGAGTGTCACCAGCCACTCACCAACCTCTTCTCTGTCCCCACACCCTTCTGTCAGCAGGTTCCTCTGCAGGGACTCTCAGGCAGGCCAGCACTGGCCTCTCTTCCCAGGTCCCCAGGGCAGACCCTCATGGATCTGCCTTGCACACATCCCCTGGGCTAACAAGAAACCGGGCTCTGCACTATCAGGACCGCGACCCCATACACGACTCATCTCAGAAGCACCCACTTGAGTGTCCATAGTGACAGTCTCCAAATTAGTCTTTCATTCAAGGCTGCTTTGAAATTTTTTTTAATGTTTATTTATGTTTGAGAGAGAAAGGGCTCGCGTGAGTAGGGGAAGGGCAGGGGGGGGGGCGCGGGGGGGGGGGCGGACACAGAATCCAAAGCAGGCTCCAGGTTCTGAGCTGTCAGCACAGAGCCCGACAATGCAGGGCTCGAACTCACGAACTATGAAATCATGACCTGAGCTGAAGTCGGACGCTTAACCAACTGAGCCACCCAGGCGCCCTGACCCAAGGCTGCTTTGAACCCTGGCCCTCCCTGTTCAATGAGATCATCCAAGCTTCTCCCAATTTCTCTTGGGCACAGAGGTTTCCTAAGGGTTCAAAACTTCATCGTGACACCACTGAGCTCCCCAGCCCAGCAGAGTGAAATGGATCTCACCCCAGTACTGGCTAGCATCTTAAATTCCCAATTCAGGACCCATTCATTGGCTCAAACCACATTTATTTTATGTAAGAATCACTCTAGCCATCCGCCCCGACACCCTGATCCATAGTTACTCGGAGGAAAAAGGTCTACTGAACAGGCTAGTCTCTTCTCTAAAACACGGAGGTAACATTACTTACTTTGTTCATTTAAAGGGGCACCTGAGTGGCTCAGCTGGTTAAGCATCCTACATCAGCTCAGGTCATGATTTCACAGTCCATGGGTTTGAGCCCCACACCAGGCTCTGTGCGGGAGCCTGCTTCGGATTCTGTGTCTCCCTCTCTCTCTGCCCCTCCCCTGCTCACACTCCGTCTCTCTCTCAAAATAAAATAAAGACATAAAAAAATTTTTTTAAAAAAGCACAGGGGGAGGAAATAAATAATAAACAGCACGTCAGCCCTCACACAGTACAAAGCACGCATGATACAACTACATCTTTTTATTGCCCTTGTCTGCCATTCAGATTTGGGACATAATCACATCAGCCTGCCTTTCTGAGAATCCGTAGCTGTGTTTTTAATCTAATTCAGGGGCCTGGAGATAAATCATTGTGAAGGGTCCCGATTTTCCGAGCCAAGAGCTCGCAGCCGCGCGAACAGCAATGGCATGCTAAGGTAAGGGGCCCGCCAGGAAGGGGGGCCGCGTGCAGTGATGAAGACCACACGCCGGTGACGACTGTCTTCGTGCCAGCGTGCAGGGTCGCAGCGATGAAAGACAGACCTGGCGACGCAGAGGCAAGTCAATAGGCACACAGGAAGCAGAGGGCACTGGGGAGGCGTTGTTTACGCCTTGCCCTGCCCAACAGACATGCACGGTCTGCAACGCCACCCCGGCAAAGCCTGGTACGAGGGGGCTGGGTGTGCAAGGCCACATCAGAAGAGAAGGCCCAGGGGTCAGCCTTCACGACCCAAGTGACTAATGCGCGGAGGCCCCCGCTCTCAGCAGCGAGAGCACTGCACCCACTGCATGCCCCACGGCCACTGATGCGTTCCAACCAAGGGGAGAGGCCGCTGTGTCCCGACATCCAAGCTGGCAGTCGGTGGCTGCTGCGTCCCGGGTTTAGACTGCAGCCCTCATCTCTTGCTTTGCTCCTGCTGTTTGTGGTGGAGACAAATGCTGGTCTTTGCTGCAACTACAGCTTCTTTCCTGGGTGAAGGAGAGGTTGTCCAGTACTGGGAAAAGCAGGCCTCCCTCAACCCGTTAAAGCAAGGCCTTCTAAGGGGCGCCTGGGTGTCTCAGTGGGTGAAGCGTCTGACTTCAGCTCAGGTCATGATCTCGCGGTTCATGGGTTTGAGACCCGTGTTGGGCTCTGTGCTGACAGCTTGGAGCTCGGAGCCTAGAGCCTGCTTCGGATCCTGTGTCTCTCTGTCTCTCAGCACCTCCCCAACTCATGCTCTCTCTCTCTCAAAAATAAATAAACATTAAAAAAAATTTTTTAAGCTATGCCTTCTAAAACAGTGGCCACTTCAGCTCACATTTAAGTTGACTAAAATTAGGTGAAAGAAAATACATTCTTCAGTCACACCAGCCACATTTCAAGTCTTCCACCGCCACATATGCCAGTCGACACGCTGGGCCGCACAGATCCAGAACGTCTCTGTCACCACAGAAAGAACTATGGAAGAGCGCTGTGACCGAAGACCCGCCGTGACGCCCGGAAGACAGGGGGTTCAGCTCCTGGCTGGCGGCGGTGATACGGGAATGGACGCCACCGTTGTTACTAACAACAACCCAAGGGGATAACGCTGAATTTATTGTTAACTCCCTGCTGCGGTCCTGATGGTTAGGAAGTCCTATTCTTTGGGGACCCACCCCAAAACGCACAAAGCTGGCCTCACGGGACCCTCAAGACCTCAAGGTCTCACAATAACATAGGAGACGATGCTGATCTGCCGCCGACCCTGCCTTCTCTGATTTATAGCATCATCAGCCACTCGAGCGCTAGAAGGCTGCCCATGCCCCTCCTCAAAGGCCCCAGGTCCACAGGTCGATAAACCAATACATTAGGTCGAAATTAACTGTGGCTCATTTTAAACTGAGGGCAATTGATTTTTGCATTTACGTGGCTGGACTGAATATGCCATGTGCCAATGGATTCGGGTGTACCTAGAGAAAACAGAGGAAGGTTCTGGACTCAACAAAGAGAATGCTTTACCCCAGCAGCCCAGACCACTTAGGAAGAAATACTAGTCCTCGAATATCCAAACCAAAATGTAGTGAGCCCTCCTTCATTTCCATCACAACTGAATCTTCTTCAAAAAATGGAGGAAAAGTTAATGTAATACTTCAGCCTGAATAGATGTCTATGCAGTTGATTCTCAATTATCTGCATCTGAATTGCCGCCGAAAATTCTATCCACCACACTGGCTTTCGCTGAACCCACTGATGCCAGCCATTTCACAGATCAGCTACTCAAAGAATGCAAAGTCATTTTAATATTCACCTAAGCAAAATTTAATCAGGAAGGTAAACCGGCGATTTAAATGAAAAGGCTAAATAAATACAGAGCAAAGGGAAATAGGTTACTTTTTGGATTACCTCCTTCCCAGATTATTAGAACGTTCCCATGTCCGTCCATTACAGCGGACAGCACGTGACTGGCTCCATCTACCTCCGGCCCTGGGATTAGACAATGACAACACAAAGATAGCTGTCATCTCTAAGGCGGAACAGACCCA
Source organism: Suricata suricatta (assembly GCF_006229205.1). Lineage (NCBI taxonomy): Eukaryota > Metazoa > Chordata > Mammalia > Carnivora > Herpestidae > Suricata > Suricata suricatta. The sequence continues at coordinate 92,293,633 of NC_043710.1, forward strand.
CATATGACAGTGAAATGCCCTGACAACATCCCTCTTTGGCTGTGGGATATTTGTTGCTGTTAGGATCTGCCTCCTGGATCCCAGGTCCCAAAGCAATTTATTAAACATGCTGCTGACTTCGTTTTGCAGAATATAAAGAAAATATTCTCAAAAAGACCATGAGCAAAGCCAAGGTCCATGATCTCTATGTTCTGACATTCTCACACACCTGGGCCCTTCATCTCTAGGGAACAGCTCTCCGGCAGCTTTCAAGAAACAAGGGCTACACGGGTGCCTGGGTGGCTCAGCCTTGGTGGAGTGCCGACTTCGGCTCAGGTCATGATCTCGCGGTCCGTGAGTTCGAGCCCTGTGTTTGGCTCTGTGCTGACAGCTTGGAGCCTGAAGCCTGCTTCAGATCCTGTGTTTCCCTCTCTCTCTGCTCCTCCCACACTTGCACTCTGTCTTTCTCTGTCTCTCAAAAATAAACATTTAAAAAATTAAAAAGAGAAAAAAAGAAACAAGAGCTACCATGCCACTCTCCTGGCCTGCAGGAACCCTGAGTGCATTGAAACTGCCTTTTCTCTCACCTGGCCTGGAAGAAAAGTGACAACCTATTTTATACTACAATACTGAACCTTAGTCCCTACCTGTTGTTAGTCATATGCCATAAATCCCTTTTGGAGTGAGAGTGAATCTCTTTATTCATGGTATCAGGGCCTATGGATAACAGAAAGCCACCGCTATCCCAAGTTCCAAGTTTTCTGTACATACATGTATGTAGAATGTTTCCAGAAAGACATACAGAAAAAACAGAGGCCAGTGGCTACCAATTGACAAGAGGCAGCACATCAGCAGGGGGATGCGAGAAGGAGGGAAATGTATTCCTCACTATATTCTGGCACAAATTGTATCTTATAAACATGTATTCCCCACTGAAGGCCCAAGAGACCCACTGGATGGCTTTCCATTTTATCTGTTTACTTTTCCATCTCCTCCCCCCCTCCCCCTGTCCCCTCTGCCTCCCATTCCTTCCACCTCTCATGGCCTCTGCCCAACAAGCCCCAAGTGTACAAGCCCTTAATGAACTAACTGGTGGCCAGAGCCTGAGCAATAAGCAGAGATGCCAAGTGGAACCAGGAAGTTTTTCAAGGTCACGTCCTTTACCGAACCAGCCCAACACACCAGGCAAACTCTTCACCTACACAGGAGCTGATGTGAAACAACAAATGCTTTGCCTTCTCATCTTTTGGAAGCAAACAGGTCAAGCATCCTAACGTCAGAATCAACCAGCCAATTCTTTCCCAAACAAGAGTATCATGTAAGAATCTACTCCAAAGAGATCCAAAGCCACAAGGACTCCACCCCCAAAGGAGGCTCTTTGTGCCAGGGCCTTGTGCTGTAACAGACACTTTATTTTCAGTCTCAAATCAGGACACTGAATACTCCCCAGCCTCTAAAAAAGCAGGAATTGTGAAGGGAGAGCTCACTGGAAAGAAAATAAACCTGCAAATCCTGTTAGGCTTTGCGCTTCATTCCAAAGGATTTCTCCCCAAAACAATACCATGATAGACCTAAAAGGGAGGCTTCTGCACCACAGAACCCCAGCTCTTTGTTGAAAATAACCCCCAGGGCAGGGCAGCAGCCTGGGGACTTCAGGACCCTCACCACTGAGAGGGCCAACCCACTTTCCCTCTCCACTTATGGGCTCGCCATGGTCCTCCTCCCAAATACCTTTTCTGTGACTGGGATGTGCTTGCTACCCTCTGGGCTTCTCCTCTTCCAAGAGGGCAGTCAGTCCACAAATAGTCATGAAGGGCCTCCCAAGGGCCAGCCCCTGAGAAGAGAAAGGCCTGATCCGTGCCCCCAAGGAGTAATCGGGGCAATGAGACAAACAGGCAGCGGGAGCCGTGATCAAGCTCCAAAGAACTCTTCCCACTGGAGCCTGGGAATGCTTGGAGGGGATCCTTGGATGCTGAAGAAGGGAACACGGACTTCGCGAGCAAAGACAGGAGTGGGAGAAGACCATCTCGGACAGAGGAAAAGACAGGACGATACAGAGGCGTGGAGCGGACCTAAAGTCTGGAAGAGGCTCAGTGTGGCAAGAATGATGGGGTCCCCCTTCTCGGACTTGGCCCTTTTTAGGCGGGGCTCAACTTCTACACTCTGAACTTGCGACAGAAAAGTTCTAATATCTGATAGCACCTTGTTTTCACCGCTTTTACCAGATCTTATTGCACACCTGCCTGCAAGGAATCCCGGCAGAAACCAGTCTCTCACGTTGGAGAGCATGAGGATGAATATCATCACAGTCACCACGCCTGGTCTGCTGCGCAGGTGAGTGGAGCCGAAGAAAAAGAACCTGCAACACGGTGCTCTTGCTCAGCTGCAGGTCAGCAGACTCCCTGCAAAACCTCTTCTCCTGTTGCTGAAGCCGGTGGCCTCAACGTCACCCCTGCAGCATTTTCGGCCAGGCAGGTTCTGCTTCCAGCCCCTAATCTGTGTTGCCAGGCATCCACTTAACCTCACTCAAAGGTCAGAGGGCAAGAAGCTGCAGTGTCTGAGCCCCCTGACCCTTTATCCCTCCATCTCCCATGCCCTCCTGTATTACACAACCCACTAACGCCCGACCTCAGAGTCGTAGCTGCTTTATTATGTGTTTGCTCCTGTCCAGCACCGTTACATGCCTATATCTGCTTCTGCTATATCTAACCCCTTAAACTGAAAACTTTCTGAGAGCCAGGATGAACAATGCCCCGCCCTCCCTCATTTGCATGCCATCTCAAGGGAAAACTGCAATTCCCTAGGTTTAAAAGGTTTTTTTTAAATGTTTGTTTATTTTTGAGATAAAGAGACAGAGTGTGAGCAGGGGAGGGGCAGAAAGAGAGGGGGACACAGAATCAGAAGCAGGCTTCAGGCTCTGAGCTGTCAGCACAGAGCCCAAGACAGGGATCCAACTCACGAACCTTAAGAGCATGACCTGAGCTGAAGTTGGTGCTTAACCGATGGAGCCACCCAGGCGCCCCCTTAGGTTTAAAAGTTAAAGGCTGGGGTGCCCGGGTTGGCTCAGTCGGTTGAGCGTGCAGCTTTGGCTCAGGTCATGATCTCGTGGTTTGTGGGTTCAAGCCCTGCATCGGGCTCTGTGCCGACAGCTCAGAGCCTCGAGCCTGTCTTCAGATTCTGTATCTCCTCTCTCTGACCCTCCCCTGCTCACACTGTCTCTCTCTCTCTCTCAAAAATCAATAAAAACATTCAAAATGTCTTTAATAAATAAAAAATAAAGTTAAAGGTGAGGGGAGAGGGGGAATGAAGTGAACTTGGCTTAGAGCTAGAAGCAGAATGGCCATATAATTTATAGTCTGCACCCTGACATTGGAGAGTGAAGGCAGCGCTTTCATAACCAGGAGACACAACATTTTTTTATTTTTACATTTATTTATTTTTGAGAGACAGAGCATGAGTGGAAGAATGGCAGAGAGAGGGGGAGATGCAGAATCTGAAGCAGGCTCCAGGCTCTGAGCAAACATTCAGCACAGAGCCCAATGCGGGGCTCAAACCCACGAACTGCGAGATCATGACCTGAGCCGAAGTCAGATGCATAACTGACTGAGCCACCCAGGGGCCCCGGGAGGGACAACTTAGAAACTAGGTCTGTCTCGGGGAAAACAGGGGCAAATGATCACCCTTGCTAGAAAGGTCATTCCAAGCTGACCAGGGGCTCCGGGGCTCCAGAGCTCCAAGAGGGGCATGCCAAACCCCTTCAATCACTGCCTCTTGTGCTTTCAGCCTGAAGGGGCTGTGCCAAAGATGCTTGTGGCAGAGAGCCCAGCACCAGGAAGTTCTTCCTTCTATCTAACTCAGATCCTTAAACATTCAAGTTAATCCCACTTTTATTAACTCGGGGCCTCAGAGAAGAGAAACACTGGCCTGGGCCTTCACCCTTGGTAGGAATTCCTCATTAGGAGTTCGCCTGCTAGCTCTCCATTCCTCAGCTGAACCAAACTCCATCTGGTTGGCCCAGAAATACAAAAGCGGAGGATTTGGGAGTCATTCCCAATGAGAACACAGTTCATCTTTAACTTGCCCCAAATCCCAGGAGCCCTCACAAAAACCCAAGCAAGAAATGGCACCTGTATGCATACTTTTGAGACTAGGAAGCTCTTTTTTTTTTTTTAATGTTTATTTTTGAGAGAGAGACACACACACAGAGCCAGGAGCCGGGACAGAGAAAGCAAGGGAGATGCAGAATCTGAAGCAGGCTCCAGGCTCCGAGCTGTCAGCACAGAGTCCAATGTGGGGCTCGAACTCATGAACTGCAAGATCATGACCCGAGCCCTGAGGTCGGATGCTTAACTGTCTGACCCACTCGGGTGCCCCCCACCCCAGGAATCTCTTTCCTCAGCCAAAACTATGGCTGCAGGGGGCATGAGCTCCAGAAAGAATGGACTCCCACCCCACCCTACTCCCAGACCCCGAGAGCTGATTCAAGAGAGAGGGGCTGGGTGGCTGTTAAGACTCCATGAACAAGGCCCGTCTCTCTTGTTTCCCCACCCCCACCAACATGGGGACGCTGCTGTCCCAGCTGAGAGCAAGGACCTTGCTGTCTCCTCCACACACAGAAAGAAGTTTCAGATGGGGGTGGAGAGGGGAAGAAGATCTGGACCCACAAAGGAACCAAGCAGGCAGGCTCCAGCAGCCCTTGCCCACAGCAGTTACATGCCCCCTTGGCGCGCGCTCCTTCCCAGGGCCTGAACGGTTGATGGAAATCAGATGCTCCCACCCACTTGCCACCATCCCAGCCCCTTTTATAGCCATATATTTTTTATTTTAGAAAGGAGCTATTTAAGAAGCCTTGGATAAAGAAAGCGCAACTATTCGATCACCCAAAGGTCACTGGGACAATGCCAATAAAAAACAAAACAGCAGGCAACTCTGCCCCACATGACCTTGGGCCAGTCACTTCACCTTTCCCAGCTTGTATGTCCTCACCGACAAAATGGCACAATCAGGGAGATGATTTTTATAGGGTTCTTCGTGGCTCTAAAGGTTGAATATTTAACTCTATATATTTCCTGAAGAAATGGCTAAGAAAATCAGTGGAGAGAGGCAGAACTCGGCCTCATCGTTTAACTTCTACTTTAAATGGGAACATTTTGACTCTAAAAATCGTGCCATTTGCGATCTCCTCTGGTCCCACTTTTTCTCCCCCCTCTCGCCCCCCCCCCACCTTCCAGTTTTGCCATGTCAATCTTAACCACAGGGCTGGGAGTCTCACAAGGCAAAGAACACGGTCAAATTAATTTTGCCAATGCTGATACTAACCCACAAACTCGGTGTGCTATTCCTAGCAGGAAGTCTGGCCATAAAAGTGAAATTCGTGTTACTTATGATGTAATAAACCCATTGCCTGGATAGATATAAATCAGCTACTGAATGATAATGCCCACCAAACGCTTGCAGTCTCTCAAATGCCTAAGTATCATGAGTTAATATCCCTGTCCAAAAATAAAGTCCGTATCTCAAAGGGGAAGATGGAATGGATAGACTTCCCCCCCCCAACAAACAACAACAAAATTCAGCCCTTACACAAACACACACACAGACACATGCATGCACACCTCTTGCTCTGACTAGAGCAAGATAGTCAGCTTTCAGGCTTGCCCACCTTAATTGTGGTGTGGAAACCCCCTCCCCTGCCTGCTCTGGTCAAGTATCCTGCAACCGTAGGGTCCTCGCCTCTACTGCCAACCGACGGCATACACGAAAGAAACCCCGTTTTTCATCCACACGTAAAATGAAGCTGCACCCCTCCTCTCCCTGCTGGAAACTACGCCGGTGTGCACCCACCCCCGGGGAATGGGCACAGCACCCCGCGAGTTCAGCTGGAAGACGCTGGCTAAAATCGACAGGAAGGAAAGATCAATGCAATTCGAGTGCTGACGGCTGTACTCCTGCGAGGGGGGAAAGGCACAAATGCAAGCCGGGAAGTCCCCAGCGGTGCCCGCACCTGGGAGGCGACCGCAGAGGATGGATGCGGGGCTGAGGAAGTGCGGGGAGAGGAAAGAACCGGAGGAAGGCGGGTGGCCCGGCCGCTCACCTGTCCGTACACCTGGATGGGCTCCGGCTGCAGGGCAGCGCTCCGTCTCCTCCGGAGCGGCTTCTCGTCCGCCCCCCGGGGCCCCCCGCGCGCCCACAGCCGCGGCTCGCGCGGCTC